>NW_028317962.1:4520000-4820000 GCF_062004578.1 Staurois parvus
CCTCAGAAACTGCATTTTTGATGTCATCCCACAAGTTTTCTAAGATCCGGGGATTGGGCTGGCCACTCCATAACGTCAATCTTGTTGGTCTGGAACCAAGATATTGCACGTTTACTGGTGTGTTTGGGGTCGTTGTCTTGTTGGAACACCCATTTCAAGGGCATTTCCTCTTCAGCATAAGGCAGCATGACCTCTTCAAGTATTCTGATGTATTCAAACTGATCCATGATCCCTGGTATGCAATAAATAGGCCCAACACCGTAGTATGAGAAACATCCCCATATCATGATGCTTGCACCACCATGCTTCACTGTCTTCACAGTGTACTGTGGCTTGAATTCAGTGTTTGGGGGTCGTCTGACAAACTGTCTCCGGCCACTAGACCCAAAAAGAACAATCTTACTTTCATCAGTCCACAAAATGTTGCGCCATTTCTCTTTAGGCCAGTCAATGTGCTCTTTGGCAAATTGTAACCTCTTCAGCACATGTCTTTTTTTCAACAGTGGGACTTTGCGGGGGCTTCTTGCATATAGCTTGGCTTCACATAGGCGTCTTCTAATTGTAACAGTACTCACAGGTAACTTTAGACCTTCTTTCAACTTCCTGGAGCTGATTGTTGGCTGAGTCCTTGCCATTTTGGCTATTCTTCTATCCATTAGAATGGTAGTTTTTTGCTTTCTTCCACGTCTTTCAGGTTTTGGTTGCCATTTTAAAGCATTTGTGATCATTTTAGCTGAGCAGCCTATCATTTTCTGCACTTCTTTATATGTTTTCCCCTCTCCAATCAACTTTTTAATCAAGGTACGCTGTTCTTCTGAACAATGTCTGGAACGACCCATTTTCCTCAGAATTTCAGAGAGAAATGCACTGTAACCAGCATGTACAACATTTGCTGCCTTCCTTCCTTAAATAAGGGCAATAATTGCCACCTGTTTTTCAAAGAATGAATGACCTCACTAATAGAACTCCACACTGCTATTATTTTGAACATGCCCCTTTCAATTAGTGATTCAATTACACAGAATCAGCAGCATGCATGTCATGACTGTGGGGTCTGTTGGATTTCTATTACTCTACTACACCTGCTAGTAAATTATTTGCCATGAGGAAATATCATTTCTACCAAAAACAGTGATTTATCAGGTTAGTGATGTCTGACTGCTATTATTTTAAACACAACTGTACATCTGTAGTCAACATTTGAAAAATCTCCCTGTTAGAGCCAACATACAGTCAGGTCCATAAATATTGGGACATCGACACAATTCTAACATTTTTGGCTCTATACATCACCACAATGGATTTGAAATGAAACAAACAAGATGTGCTTTAACTGCAGACTGTCAGCTTTAATATGAGGGTATTTACATCCAAATCAGGTGAACGGAGTAGGAATTACAACAGTTTGCATATGTGCCTCCCACTTGTTAAAGGAACCAAAAGTAATGGGACAATTGGCTTCTCAGCTGTTCCACACAGGTGTGTGTTATTCCCTCATTATCCCAATTACAATGAACAGATAAAAGGTCCAGAGTTCATTTCAAATGTGCTATTTGCATTTGGAATCTGTTGCTGTCAACTCTCAAGATGAGATCCAAAGAGCTGTCACTATCAGTGAAGCAAGCCATCATTAGGCTGAAAAAACAAAACAAACCCATCAGAGAGATAGCAAAAACATTAGGCGTGGCCAAAACAACTGTTTGGAACATTCTTAAAAAGAAGGAATGCACCGGTGAGCTCAGCAACACCAAAAGACCCGGAAGACCACGGAAAACAACTGTGGTGGTTGACTGAAGAATTCTTTCCCTGGTGAAGAAAACACCCTTCACAACAGTTGGCCAAATCAAGAACACTCTCTAGGAGGTAGGTGTATGTGTGTCAAAGTCAACAATCAAGAGAAGACTTCACCAGAGTGAATACAGAGGGTTCACCACAAGATGTAAACCATTGGTGAGCCTCAAAAACAGGAACGACAGATTAGAGTTTGCCAAACGACATCTACAAAAGCCTTCCCAGTTCTGGAACAGCATCCTATGGACAGATGAGACCAAGATCAACTTGTACCAGAGTGATGGGAAGAGAAGAGTATGGAGAAGGAAAGGAACTGCTCATGATCCTAAGCATACCACCTCATCAGTGAAGCATGGTGGTGGTAGTGTCATGGCGTGGGCATGTATGGCTGCCAATGGAACTGGTTCTCTTGTATTTATTGATGATGTGACTGCTGACAAAAGCAGCAGGATGAATTCTGAAGTGTTTCGGGAATATTATCTGCTCATATTCAGCCAAAGGCTTCACAACTCATTGGAAGCCGCTTCACAGTGCAGATGAACAATAACCCAAAGCATACTGCAAAGGCAACCAAAGAGTTTTTTAAGGGAAAGAAGTGGAATGTTATGCAATGGCCAAGTCAATCACCTGACCTGAATCCGATTGAGCATGCATTTCACTTGCTGAAGACAAAACTGAAGGGAAAATGCCCCAAGAACAAGCAGGAACTGAAGACAGTTGCAGTAGAGGCCTGGCAGAGCATCACCAGGGATGAAACCCAACGTTTGGTGATGTCTATGCGTTCCAGACTTCAGGCTGTAATTGACTGCAAAGGATTTGCAACCAAGTATTAAAAAGTGAAAGTTTGATTTATGATTATTATTCTGTCCCATTACTTTTGGTCCCTTAACAAGTGGGAGGCACATATGCAAACTTTTGTAATTCCTACACCGTTCACCTGATTTGGATGTAAATGCCCTCAAATTAAAGCTGACAGTCTGCAGTTAAAGCACATCTTGTTCCTTTCATTTCAAATCCATTGTGGTGGTGTATAGAGCCAAAAATTTTAGAATTGTGTCGATGTCCCAATATTTATGGACCTGACTGTATATATATCTGAGAAATCAGTTCTGGATCTCACATAAATAAGGCTGCTTTAAGTGATATAGATGCAATATGTGCTGCTCCATGATTTGTGGACCAGTGTTCAATCATCCCCACCTGAGCACTATCTATATATCTATGTATCTACGTATATAAGGGAATACTATAACTGGGATACTTACTATATGCAATTTGCAGGGGTTTGACAAAAATATGTTTCGTGTTAAAAGCAGAATTGATGTAACATTCTTTTGCTTCCGATGTGTGAAGAGACACCTAGCTAACAGGTGGGAAGCCTCACGTTCATCATTCACTGAGAGTGCTGTCAGTAAAACAGAGTCATGTCAGTGCTTACAGAGCTTCAAAGTGGGCAAATTGTTTGTGCTTATGTGACTGAAGTTGCCAATTGTTGGGAGGTACAGTAGCAAAGGTTATGATGGCACATACAATTTCTGGGAACACATCGTCTGATAAGCATGAGCTCGATCGACATGATCAACTGACCAAAAGGACATTGTGTAGGATTGTGACCCAGTATAAGAAAACAACTTCTGCAAAAGTGACTGCAGAGCTCAATCTTCCAAAGCCGTGTCCACAAAAACTATGTGGAGAAAACTCTATAAGCAAAACATGCACACAGGCGAGCTGCAATTGTCAATCCACTAGTGACCAATATTAACACTCAAAAGAGGAGAGAGTAGTGCAACTACTAATCATGGAGCAGCACATGTTGCTATAGATGCAGTGAGTAGTGCAACACCCATAAATCGTGGACTATCGATCAATGGAAGATTAATATAGTCCGATGAATCGAGCATCACACTGTTCCCAACCACAGTGGTGAACACTGTCCCAAACTTACGACCAGGACTGCCTTGTGCCAACGGTAAAGCATGGTGGTGGCCCAATCAAGGTTTAGGCAGTCATATCTTGGTACCCCTGTATGACTATATAACCATATGCTTAATAGTTATATATTGGAAAACACACAGAACCATTTACATACTGTTTCCAGAAGTACAGGAGTAACATTAGGGTGGCACATAAGTGCCACCATCTGCAAAAAAAAATCAGTTGGGATTAACTGGTTGCAATAAAGTTTGTGCAAGTCGAGCATCAGATACATGAGCTTAGAGGCATAGTCATTAATCGTGTTCGATGTTCAAGTTGGAGCTGTGATAGCAATCAAATTCTTCTTTAATGGGAATTTTTTGGATTCACACTTTGCAGACAGTGGCTCCTGTGCTTCTTATTGGACAGATGTTCAGTTGATTTGCCATTCCTCAGTTTATGTGCCATGTTACATAGTATACAGGTGGCTTTGAGGTCATGATCCTGTATGGATTCTAGTCTTCAATATTCTATCTTGATTAGAAAATATTTCTTGACTGGCTTACTATACTTCTCCCCCCCCCCCCCCCCCATCCTTTGATTCCTTTTTTCTCCCTTAGTTTTTCTCTCATGTTGATCAACATTTCCTGGTTATTTTGATTATTTTTTTTTTATCTTGTTGTTATGTTTCCTTTTTTATATATGTTGAGCGTTTTTTTTTTATAATGTTTATGGTTTGTGGCCTTCTTGAAAGTAAGATGGATGCCCCATTTAACGTGCTTTGTTCTCATTCAGTATTTGGAACTATTGCTTTCAGTTAGGCTTGCCATGCAGGTTACTTAATATATGTTTTCCATTATTTTTATATCATAGACTGTATTACATATTGTACTGTATTTGTTTTCTTCTTTTTCCTTTTTAATTCTTTTTTCATTTAATTAATTTTTTTTTTGTTTCAGGTTGGTATAGTGTCCAGGTTGTTATATTCAGTTTCCTAATGTAGCGCCCCTTCCCTGAGCTGGATAAATTTTGTACATACAGCTGTGCTCAAAAGTTTGCATACCCTGACAGAAATCATGAAATTCTGGCATTTATATTGAAAATATGACTGATCTTGCTAAGCTGTCTTTTGTTTTAAGGTTAGTAATCATAAGAAGCCATTTATTATCACATAGTTGTTTGGCTTCTTTTTAGATCATATTGATAACAGAAATCACCCAAATGACCCTTATCAAAAGTTTACATATCCTTTAATGTTTGGGTTTGGTACAGACACACAAGGTGACACACACAGGTTAAAATTGCAATTAAAGGTTAATTTCTCACATTTGTGACTTTTTACATTGCATTTAGTGTCTGTGTATAGAAAATAGTCAGTTTGTTAGCTCTCAGGTGGATTCACTCAGCAGGCTACATACTGAGCCAAGTGGAGCAGAAAAGAACTGTCAAAAGACCTGCACAACAAAGTAATGGAATTTTATAAAGATGGAAAGGGATATAAAAAGATACCAAAAGCCTTGAATATGCCAGTCAGTACTGCTCAAGCACTTGTTAAGAAGTGGAAGGTTCAGGGATCTCTTGATCCCAAGCCAAGGTCAGATAGACCAAGAAGGATTGCATCCACAACTGCCAAAATAATTGTTCAGGATACAAAGAAAAACCCACAGGTAACCTCAGAATAAATTATAGGGTGCTCTGGAAAAAGACGGTGTATTTTTTAAATGGCTTCATATGATCACTATCTTTAAGTAAAAGACAGTTTTTTGGCATGATCAGTCAAATTTTCAATATAAATGCCAAAATGTAATGATATCTACCAGGGTATGCAAACTTTTGAGAACAACTGTAGCTCTGATGTAGCCAGCTCAGCTGTAATTCATATTTTTGTTCTGTTCAGGCCTCCCTTAAACCTGGTGATGGATCACTTCTACCTACTGCTGGAAGAATATTCGAGCAATAGTGTGGGAGGGTCAGTCCTTCGATTATAAATAGTTATCTGACCCCAGCCAATCCCTGGGAGGCTGACCCTGAAGGTGTGCAAGGGGAGAAGATATAAATATTCCCCCCCTCCCCGGGAGGGGGACCATGTGTGTATTCCAGAAACGTTGCTGCTGCTGGGTCTTAGCAGGTGTTATGAATTAGGGGCTGAAGGAAGCTGAACTTAGGGAGACTTGCTGAAAGAAACCTGCCAGTGTAAGCTCAGATGAAGAGGGGGTGCCTTTCACCTGAAGCTCCAAGTACAGAACTGCTCACTGAGGAAAAGATGCAAAGTTGCTGCTTAAAGTGGTTGTAAACCCTTCCATATACCAAGTGAAGTGACTGGCCTCAGGTGATAGACAGAGATTAAACAAATCCTCCTACATACATTTTACCACAGTCTTCTCTACAGCTGTTCAAAGTGAAAAATGTATACAGCTTCTCTGAGCTGTCAGAAAACAGGGGGCAGAGAGCTGAAGTTACACTCTGCAGATGTCATGTTTTTCATCGCATAATATTTACTCTTTTAGTTGCCCCATTGAATAAGTTCTAGCCCCTAGCCCTTGTCCTAGTCTTATACTGATACCTTCCCAGCTGGGACTGCTGTTCCATTGAATCCTACAAAGTTCTCTGGAGTATGAGCTTGTATTTTGGACTAACTCTTTATAGAGAGAGTTAGTGTGATCCTACATTAGGTAAGGTCTTATGCATGCCTTTCAGGACAGTGATTTTTAATAAAAAAATCACAACATGAAAATGGTCTCTGCATCAACTTAGTATGATCATCAGTGGAAAACATTGTGGTCCATAAAACCTGCTGTAGTCTTTCTAATATGCTTTGGTCAGATAGGATAGTCGGCATGAGAGCATGAAACTGGTATCTAACACTGCCTTATGTCAGGTTTGCATGAATCCATTGCATACCAGTATTATATTAGTATGTGCTCATTAAAAAGTAATTGAAGTATAAAGTATGTATAGACAAACTGTTTTAGTTAGAACAGGAAAGGTTTAGTCCCTCTATCAAGTTTCTTTTGTTGTCTGTAATGTCAACAGTATAGAACTTCATTAGATTTATTGTTGTTTCTATTGTTTTTGCTTTGAGCTCCATCTAGTGGTCAGGCAACACTGCTTCACATCCATCCATAGACTGTTTTAGCGGTATTTTGGCATCTGTAAGGCTTTCATACTCCCATCATCCCTCATTCTTATGGGAAGCAAACAGATGGATTCTGGGAAGCCCAGACTCCATTTTGAGGAACATATGTGAAGAACCTATTCCTCAGTGGCAGCCTTGCTGGTGAGCACATGGACTCTCATTTACACAGAATCTACCACACACTTTATCAGTTCAGAGATGCTGTTTATTTTATGTTTCATGTATTTTATTATATGCATTTCTATTGTTTGTCCCCAGTTTCAATCCACCCTGTCCTTCCTATAAATGTTCTGAGACTTCCACACATAATATGGCTTTTTGAAGCGTAGAATGGTTCAGCTGCATGTCAAGCTGGACATAGGCTACAGGGTAACATGTAGTGGGGGCAGAACAGTAAAACAGTGGATACCCAGCAATTTGGATATGGTATATTGACTACTGGAAGGCCTGCCACCCTCTCAGCACAATCACCTGCATATGGCACTACAGCAGAAATCATGCTTGCTTACTGAGAAAACACAGCACAGTCTTCACTGGAAATGCAGAAAACCTTTCTAGAATCCTATAGAGACTTGCCAATGTCAAAGAAGCAGCAGCCACCAAAGATGAGACCCTCATTTCTGCAAATAAAAGAACTCAAAACAAGCTGATGCCTCTCATGACACACTTCCCACGTTCAAGGTTACTGCATCTACAAATTATCCTATAGGATCAGCTTTTACACCAAAACAGTACAACATAGGTTGTCTCAAACCCAGAGACTCCTAAAATTACACACCACCTATTCAACCTAGTAATACACAGCCAGCTTGTCTAAACACTAATTATTCTAAACAAGACTTTGCCAAGTTAATTGCATGATGTGACCTAGTCACTAAAAGACTTGAAATGGGGGCATGGCCAGCTTTGCATGCAGTAGGACGTGTGATTGGTGAGCTCTGCTCTGCATCCTGTTAATTAACCTGATTGGCACCTCGTTCTCCAGCTACAACTGCATCTTAGGTCCCCAGGGTGTGCTCTGTGCTCCGACCCCCTGCTGTCACTTCATGCCCCGGTTATCCTGATCCGAGATGGCTAAAAGGGGGAAAGAAATTCGGGCCTTGCCTGAGTCGGCTGAGCAAGATGGCGATACCCCGATCCATGCATCCAAGGAGAAGCAGATGGAGGCTGCTCAAAAGTTCTTTGCCAGGCTGCTCACCAGGGAAACTTCCCAGAAACAACTTTTGGACTCTGCTACTGATCCGGACTTAGACTGTGCAGGCTGTACACAGATCCCTCTTGCACTGGCAATCCGTGAGATCCCATCCTGCAGTCCCGCAGTGAGTATCCCTCCATCCCAGTCTCATGGGACACAGGCTGCTGTTTCCATTGAAAATCATCCTGAACCCACCCTTAGAGACATTCTCTCTGCAGTATCTACATGCACCTCATCTGTAGCGGTTCTTACTGGGGAGGTGAAGGGGATGAGGATGGAATTCACCCTGGTGCGTCAAGATATGCAGACACTGCAGCATCGCACTGCAGCCTTGAAGGGGAGAGTGAGTACCCTGGAAGATGATTGACAACCATTACATAGGAACGTGCGATATGTGCAATCGATTGCTACTACTAATGCGTCTAGATTGGAAGATTTGGAAAATCGGTTATGCTGCAACAATGTGTGCGCAGCGGGTATCCCGGAGCGTGCTGAGGGTAAAAATCCTGTAGCCTTTATTGAAGCGTAGCTGACCTCTACCTTTGGCAGTCATACATTAACCCCATGTTTCCAGTAGAACTTGCACACAGAGTCCCAGCACATGCTCCTCCGGTCGGTGCTCCTCCTCGACCCTTTTTGTTCAGACTCCTCAATTGCTGAGAGATACCATTCTCTCCAAGGCCAGAAGCAAGGGTAACCTGTCAGTTGACAATGTTCAAGTATCCTTATTTGCAGATTTTTCCATGAAAGTTCAAAAGCAATGCGCAAAATTCCTGGATGTTATGAAACGTCTTTGGGCATTGGGCCTTCAATATGCCATGCTGCAACTTCACGTGCTTACGGATGACACTTTCTCACTTTTTTTATAATCCTAATGCAGCCTTGCAGTGGTTGGATGGAGCAGAACATAGCCTGGCAAACTCCCCTGGAACCTGACTTTGGGGACCTGGTTGATCCTTAGTGCCTTAAACTCAGCTTAACAGAACAGTGGGGTATTGCTCTCACATTTCCTTCCCTCTTTTGTATCTGATTTTTTTTCCCACTTAAGTTGGGGCTCCTCCCCTCTTGGGCTTTCCTTACATTTACCTTCTGTATGCTTGTCCACAAGACATTGTGTAAGCCCCAATCTGTTTTTGGTCCTGAGGGAACCTTTTGGCCTCCTGCCAGTGTCTTTGGTTAATATGATTATGGCTCTGTTGGCCTATATCTAATAATTTCAGTATTTTCCCTTGTTTTGTTTATGGTTCACCTGGAATGTCTGCGTTTAGTGGAGTGCATGTTGCTGGGTTTATCTTCCCTGCTTCCTGCAGCTGTCCTCCTGGTCACCCTGACGCATGTGATCTGGGTCCCTCTTACTGCCTATCTGCTCATTGCTCCCCTCGGGGGCGATATATCTGTCCATGATTGAGTTATCTTTCCTATTGTATCCATATGTATTATGTCTGTCTCCCATAAAGAATTTTTTTTTATCCTGGAATGTAAAGGGCCTGGGTGACAAAACAAAATGGGGTGCTGTCTTCCATGTACTTAAACATTTAAAACCGTCTGTAGTATGTTTGCAGGAAACCCATTTGAAATCTGACATTGTCGGTACCCTCCACTCTTGTTTTTTTCCCATACAATATCATTCTTTCCACTCCACGTTTTCTAGAGGTGTGTGTATCCTCATCTCTAACTCTATTCAATTTGTTCATGTGCAGGAGTGGATTGATGCGGAGGGCAGGTATATTTTCCTACTGTGTACTTTGAATGGGTTTCGCTGCATAGTGGCTGCGGTATATATCCCCCCGCCCTACTCTTCAGAGGTCATTAAATGCCTAGCTCAATTTATGGCCAATCATCCTGATGTTCCCCTATTGGCATTGGGTGATTATAACAATTGCTTACTCCCTAGCTTAGATAGATTGCCCTTGGGCGGTAGGGGCAGACAATTATCCTCTCAGCCTACCCCATTTGCTAATTTATTGTTGGAACTGGGCCTCTGGGATGTGTGGTGGATAAAGTATATGACAGCAAAATGTTATTCATGTTTTCTGCTACTCATGATGGGCTTTCACGCATAGATTTGGGCCTTGGGAACATGACTATCCTGACGTATGTGTTTGATGCTGCGTATGAACCCAGGGCCTTGTCTGACTATGCCCCTTTCTGGGTCAAGCTACAGGTGTGTTATACCCACTCTCGTCCGCTGTGGAAGGTGAACCCATTTTGGTTGACACTGTTTCCGGAGTTCGAGTTGATTCTGGGGGAGTTGTCAGACTTTTTGCAGCGGAATGAAGGCTTGTCCCCGCCAGGAATGGTTTGGGATGAGATGAAGGCTTTCCTGCGGGGCTCGATTATCTGGGAGATTTCAGCGGTTAAGCGTAGATCCAGGGAGTGGGAGGAAAAGGTACGGTTAGATGTTCAACAGCGGGAGGTTCAGATGATCCAAGACCCAAGCCCATATAACTGCACCTCCTGGAAAGAGACCCACGCCCTTTATGAATCAGTGCTTACTTAAGTGGCAGATAAGAAGCAATATTCTTTGCAACAAAAATAATTTGAGGAGGGGGAAAGTACGGGGCACCTTTTTGCTCTTGTGGCAAAGTCACAACAAGGGGTGTACACTATGGACACGATTGAGGATGCTGATGGAGTGATCTGCACGAGTCATGCAGAAATCCTGAGAGTTTTTCATCACTTTTATAACGATCTGTATACTTCTAAAACTGTAGCCAACCATTCTGAGCTTTTGCAGTTTCTAGACACCTGCTCTTTTCCTGTTTTATCGGAGACTGACCAAAGAGAACTGGAGATGTCAATTACTGTTGAGGAGTTATCTGAAGCTTTGGCAGGCACCCCCAGTAATAAGACGGATTGCCATTCGAAATCCGACATTACTCAATGCCCTGAATGCCGCTATGGATGGAAATGGTTTTCCCCCCTCCATGAATGAAGCTGTTATTAAAGTGTTATTGGGGGGTGTATGCGCGATGGTCTAAGGTGGCCGCCGCATAGTCCGAGAGCTCCACTGAGCCTCGGCCTTTCCTCAACTCCTGCTCCGCTTCTGCTGCTGCTGGAGACCCTGGAGTGACTTCCATCGGGTCTCGACATTGCTCTGCAAATAATATGGGCAAAATAGGGCACTGCAAACCATCCATGCCGCCTCCGGCCCTGGAGAGATTTCTGACTAGGCCTGGATCTCAATTTGCGGCGGAGGCTCCAGGGACTCCCCCAGACGATTGGAGGCGGCCAAAATGGTGGAAGACCCCTCAACTGCATCGGAGACTCTTGCCCTGACGGTGGATGCTCTTGAGGACAAACTGCAGGTATTTAGGAATATCACTGCCTCTATCTCTGCTAAAGTTGGAAGCTAGCTCAGGAGCTTAGGGGGGAGATCACGCAGATAGGAGACCGCACAGACCATCTAGAGTCTAAATTTGATGAACTGGTACAATATGTTCATGTTTTAGAGGAAGACAACACCACTCTGAAACAATCTGTGTCCCATTTGCAACTTCAACAGGAAGATCTGGAGAATAGGGAACTCCGCCAAAACATCCGTATACGTGGCATTGCTGAAATGGTTTCTGACTCCCGACTCCAGCATTATCTGTTATCCTTATTTTCCGCTATGGCCCCTGGAGTCCAGGAGGTGGATTGGCGGCTGGACCAGGCTCGTAGGTTGCTTGGCCCGAAACCCTCAGAGGGCACCAGACCTAGAGATGTCATAGTCCGCTTCCAATACTTTGACAGCAAAGAAGCCCTACCTTCAGCCATACGTAACAAATCCATGGTGGAATTCAAAGGAGATTGGCTCCAGTTGTTCAGTGATCTCTCCCCCATCACCCTGGCGAAGCGACGATCCCTGAAACTGGTTACTCTTCATCTCCAGCAACATCATGTCCCTACCGGTGGGGGTTCCCCTTTAAGCTTGTGGTTTCCAGGGACAATGCTCAAGTCACTCTCCGTGATTTTCATGAAGCAGACTCTTTTTTCAAACAACTGGGACTTCCTCCCCTTCCAGACGAACAGCTCCCGCTACCTCCAACTCCATCCAGACCAACCTCTGCTCCACAACAGACCTGGACCCCCACCAAGCAAGCAAGAAAGCGGTTTCCTCGCATGCCCCAATGCCCGAGACTCCCTGACCTGCCGACCTTTCCCACCTGAGGATCTTGCTGGTCTGGGTTTCCGCCCTTAGGGTTTATTTAGTCCCATATGTACTTTATTTAAGTATATTGCTTAGCTGTGTTTATGACCATGCTGTCTTTTTGTCTAAGGTAGGCAATTGCCACGATGCTCCAACTGCCATGTTGCCCCTTGGAATGTTGGGCCTTTAGACCCGACGACTCTGGAAAATCCTTGTTGATGTCTTTGCTTTTTGCCGTACCCCACACAGCTTTTTTTTCAGTGCTTTATTTCTGTATCTTGGGCTTGTTGCCCTGTTAACTGTTAGGTTTTCTATTTCCTGTCTTGCCACATCGATGATAATTTTCCTGTTTATTCTAATTATGCAGCAAATCTATTTAAGATTGTTTTATGAGGTCTTTACACCTGATGTCACAATGTCAAAGGTCTTAACTCTATTCAAAAATGGTGGATGACTCTGAAGGAGCTTAGATCCTCGGGAGCAGATGTCATATTTGTTCAAGAAACACACTTCAAGCAGGGCGGCTCTTTCCGCTTTGCCTCCAGGAATTTCCCACAATCATTCTCCGCTTTTGATCTTTCTGGGAAGGCTGGTGTGGCTAAACTAATTCGGAAAAACTGCTCCCTACGGGTCTCCTTCTCCAGAATCGACCCCCAGGGTCATTATATACTATTGGAAAGTTTATATGAAGGCTCCCCACTTGTCCTTCTGAATCTGTATGCACCTAACACTGGCCAGCTGATTTTTCTCTTCCAGGTATTAGGCAAAATGGGCTCACTGTCTACCCCACATATGGTCATTGGAGGTGATTTTAATATGGTTATGTCCCCCCATAAAGACAGGAAGATCCTTTTTGCATCTACTCAGTTGAAAATACAATGCTCCACATCGCAAACCTTCCATAAATTGATTCTGGAACACCGTCTCTTTGATGCATGGTGCATACAGCATCTGCTTCATAAGCAGTTCACATACTACTCTACTCCACATCATATGTTTTCCCAGCTAGGCCACTTTTTTGTCACCGCCCCTTTGCTTCCCTTTATGATCTCTTCCGAAATTAGCCCTATAACTTGGTCAAATCACACCTATCTGACACTTAACCTCTTTTTCCCTCCTCCCCCTAGAGTATGTCACTGGCGCCTCAATGAAAGCTTTCTCCACTAGGAACTCTTCCAGGGACTAGATGCATGCTTCCAATGTAATATTGGTTCTGTGACCTCCTCTTCAACCCTATGGGAGGCTTATCAGATGGTTTTCAGAGGCCTTTATATCTCTATGGGCGCCAGATTGAAGAAGGCTTCGCTGAACTCCAAACAGTCTCTTCTACATCAACTTTCCCTAACTGACAGGCAACTTCTGGATAATCCGTCTATTGAGCAATTCCGGACAGTGACCCAATTGCGAGATCAAATCAAAGCTCTTGACCTTTCTAAAACTGCCCAATCCCTGGCCTGGGCTAAACAGAAATTTTATGATTTTTCCTATAAACCCCATCGTATGCTTGTGAACAAATTGAAATCACAAACGCCCTCTTCTCTACCTGGTCACCTTTTTCACCCAGATGGCAAGCCCACATATTATCCACATGTAATGGCAACTGTTTTTGGTGAATTTTATGAGAAACTATAATTGTTTAGGCCCAGATATGCACTCTCCATTCCGGTTGGAGGCTTTAAACACCTTTGACCCATTGCGACTTCCCAGCCTGTCTCCTTCTGATATTACGGTCCTAAATGCTGACATTTCTGTTGAGGACTTCATGGATGTGATCAGACATCTCCCCATGCACATATTCCCAGGCCTTACTCATACTATAAGACTTTTGCAGATATTCTGAACCCTCACCTGCTATTTTTGTTTCAGGATCTTTTAATGGGTGTACGTCCCCATGACAATTTTACATGTGCTTACATCTTAGTAATTCCTAAACCGAACAAGAATCACTCTCTTTTCCGGATAATTACCGTCCTATAGCCCTATTAAATTCCGATTATAAGATCTTTATGAAAATCCTGGGTAATAGGTTGGCTGGTTGTATCTCCAGGCTTGTGCACCGAGACCAGATAGGGTTTGTCCCAACCCATCACGCTGCAGACAATACGAGGAGGATTATTGATCTGATTGACCTTGGCCATCAATCCTCGACACCCGTTCTCCTGTTAAGCCTGGATGCACAAAAAGCATTTGATCGTCTTAGGTGGCCCTTCATGTTTTTGGTCCTGGAAAGATTTGGTTTCAATTATTATTATTATACAGAATTTATATAGCACCAACAGTTTGCTCAGCCGTTACAATATAACGGGAGACAATACAGCAACAATACAGTTCAATACAAGAGGGTTAGGAGGGCTCTGCTCTTTGGAGCTTACAATCTAGGAGGGAGAGAGGCTAGTGGTACAAAAGGTAGTGGGGGATGGACTGGTAGGAGGAGTAGAAGATTCCATTATTAGCTCAGGGCAGGATAGGCTTCCCTGAAGAGAGAGGTTTTCAGAGATCGCCTAAAAGTGAGCAGAGTAGGCTATAGTCTGATAAATTGGGGTAGAGAGTTCCAGAGGATGGGTGAAGCTCTGGAGAAGTCCTGGAGATGAGCATGGGAGGAGGAGACAAGGGAGCTAGAGAGCAGGAGGTCGTGTGAGGAGCGGAGAGGATGGTTTGGGTAATATTTTTGAGACAAGATTGGTGATGTAATTTGGGGAAGAGTTATAAATGGCTTTATATGTTATTGTTAATGTTTTGAATTTTATCCGTTGGGCAATGGGAAGCCAGTGGAGGGATTGGCAGAGAGGGGTGGCAGATACAGAACGGTTAGTAAGGTGGATGAGTCTGGCAGCAGCATTCATGATAGTGGACCGACTTTTGCAAGTGTGACATTTTATATCAGGTGTGTGGCTCCACTCCTCCCCTTTGGGGAGTTCATGTGCACCTCCCATTCTTTCTGATGAGACGTCTTGGGTGAACCAGAGGTTGTTGATGTGTTGGGTTTTTTTTTATTGTTTGAAGGCATGTTTTTGGCTTTGTTCCTTTCCCCCATTTCTGTTTACATCTGGATGGGAATGAATAAAAAGTAAAAAGCAAGGTATTGTCAAGAATGTTTTGGATCCTTGTGGTCTCTGTTTTTTTTACTATTTCTGTTATTCTGTCCATTATGGGATCTGCGTATCCACGTTGTCCTATTTATGTGTAATCCTGCTGTTGCAGTAATGTCATTGTGGATTCTGAAAGTATTTTTCCATTTTCTCTATTATCTTAACAATAAAAGTTGTTTGAATTAAAAAAAAAAAGGACTTGAAATATTTGGTTATTGTCTTGAAGACTACAGAGCTGGTGATCTTCCTTCCAATGCTATCAGAGGCTTAAAATTCCCATGCAGTGAACAGATAGATCTCTTGACCAAATGGCTTGGAAGCAAGTCTGCTAAGAATAAAATATAATTCTGGAATGGGGCAAAATGAAGTGCAGCTATGTGTAGTGTAAATATACTCTGGGTGTATTTAAGCATAAAACAATCATAGTCCATATAAAGTCCTTAAATCCATAAAGAATTATAAGTGGCAGCTTTTCAAATTTTGCCCTCAGCTATGCCAATCTCACTATGGGACTGTTGTCAACCAGATTTGTTTGGAGCAACAACCCCTATGCTGCCCATAGAGTTTTTATGGTTGCTACATTTCTAATGTTGTTATCATCTGGGATATCCATGAATTCTCTGTAAAGAATTTGTGTAACATTGTAATTAAGTGTTCTTGCATGGCAAGACCACTTACTGTTATCTCACATATATATGCTTATTATTATAGCCAAATTTACCACCCTAACTCTTCCCACAGTTTTTACACTACATAGACAGTAATATACCGAAACGTGCGGGTTGTTCCCAATTGGTGTGCTATTACTTTGTGGAACGTTTCGCCGCATGGTTCACAAAATATCGGCGTTTTTGTGGTGAAATTGGTTCCATAGGAATGAATGGCTTAATGTTCAAAACTAGAGTGGGAGCTGACAAAAGCTAGAGTGTGACCTGAAAAATCAGGACATGATTTCTAAACTGCCATCACTCCCTCATTTTCAAGCCCACCTACACAAATCTTATATCAAAATGTTCAGCTATCCCTGCTGCCACTAAAAATGTCCATGGCTAAGCCATAGTCCTGATAGTTTTCACAATATGACCATTTGTTTGCAACTCACGCCGCCCATTGACATTCATTGAAACTGCATTCTAGCCACCTCAAATTTGAAGGGCAATTTCTAAACTGCGACTGTGCCTTCATTTTTAATATTTTAGAGACATACTATGCATCAAAATGTAGGTCTGGGTCTTGTAATTCTCACAATATAAAGCTCTTTGCTCTAGGATTTATAGTTTTTAAAACTATGACCATTTGAAGACGCCAGTGAAGTGAGCAATTTGGAGCAGTTTGTTTTTAACCACTCTTCTCTGCCCTATTTGAAATATGATTTTGAATTCGTGACTGTTTGGCCGGCTTCTGGTTAAAGGTTTGAAAATAAGTTTTCTACAGTAGAGAGTATTTGAGGTGTTAATGCTGCTAATGTTTTTATAAATGTATGTTTTAATGTAACTGTGAAGCACTTTGGGCAACAACATTGCAATTAAATGTGCTATATAAATAATTAAAAGTTGAACTGCATTTCTCACTCTATCAAGCTTGCCATATGCACTTTTTAAATTTGAGCAATCAATAGGTTAGTGTAACGTTTACTATCTTTACTCACTCCAAACACTCCACACAGTTACTCTGCCCACTCCATAAAGTTTCTCTGCCCAGTCCAACCTTTTCACAGTTACTCCAGCCACTCCAACCACACAACAGTTACTCAAGCCACTCCACCCAGTTACTCCGCCCACTCCAGTTGTAGACTACTGGTAGAGGCAAGAACACTTCACACAATTTCCCCAGAAATTGTAGCTTTTCTAGTTATAATGTGTTGTTTACATTTGTATGTGACACTATTCCCTAGCCTTTCTTGACACATGCAGACCAAACCATTGTCGCAAGAAACTATACCAAACCCACAGCTGAGAATTCTTTCCTATATTATACTAGCTACCATAACCCTAGATGGGTAAGAATATCCCAAATAGCCAATTTTGCTGGCTTAAACATAATTGCACCAGAGTGGATAACTACATACAACAAAGCACCCTTCTGAAGAAAAAGTTCTTAGACAAGGAATATCTCTCTAACTTGGTTGAAGAGGCTTATTCCTTTTATTTGATCAATAACAGGGACAAAAGAATATCCACCACTCCTGTTACCCCAACTGTCACATTTGTTACACAGTTCCATGACCAACACCGTAAAATGGGACATAATTTATTAAGATATTAAGAGAAAGGTTGCCTCAAGTAAAATCAGATCTATTAAACATCACCTGCTGGGCCATTACTTATTTTCTTTTCACTTAAAGGTATGTTTAGTGTAAAAAATCCCAAAATGCCTAACTTGTAAGCATGTCCAACATGCCCAGAAGCAATTTACAGCCAAGGGTAGGATTTTTTACATTGTTTTTTTTACAACTGTTCTACACAATAGATAATATACTCTCTTTCTTGCTTATGTGGGTTGTTATACATGGGCAGGGCTATCAGAACATTGAAAAAAGGTTCAGGGAACATTGTTGGTTTATTGAAGAGGGCAGTAACAAACACTGTGTACCCCATCATTTCACTAAGTTTTATGGTAAGACCTCACAGGGCCTTATAGGCGTGGATCAGCTGCAGCCATGATCCTGGTATCAATTTTTACAAATGGTGACTGGGTGACTGGCTTTCAGGTGAAAGTGATTCAAGTGGCTCTACAGCCTTCTACGGAAGGGGGCCAGCACTGTTCCGGGACTCTCCCTTTCCACCGGGGAGCCCAGGACCACTGCAGACAGTCAGATCAGTTGAGCACAGAGCAGGAGAATGACCATCTGTTTCTCCACTGCCTCTGTGATTAATGATCCCAAATGAGACAAGGATTTCTCCACTTTTGGTTTCGGTTGTTTATTTACTGGCCCTTAACAGAGAGGCAAACATCTGATCAAACAGATCAAATGCTAATTTGGGATTAGGGGTCTTACAGACCCAGGATCTCTCAATAAAGAATACCTGTCACTGCCCCAGCTATCACAAGGGATGCTGTACATCCCTTGTGATAGCAATAAAGTTAATTTAAAAATGTTAAAGAAAAATGTAAAAAAATAAATTTAAATAAAATAATTAATACAATTAAAAAATAAATAGTGCCCCCTCAGCCATGCTCATGCACCAATGCAAATAGCCAGGTAGGTCCCACGCATATGTAAATTATGATTGTACCATAAATGAGGTACAGCAGAAAATGTCAGAGTGAAATCAATCATTCTAGGGCCAAAGCTCATGTTTAACTCTAAACTGGTAATCTGAAAAGGCTTCTAAAGTGTCACCTAAGGAGAATGTTAGGTATCGTAGTTTTTCACCACTTCACAAAATTTTAAATCTTGACATGTTTGGTATCTATTTACTCGATGCAACATAATATTTTATATTTTACAAAAATTGGGCTTAAAAATATTGTTTGTGTACAGTAAAATGCATTTAAATATATTATATTTATATATATATATATATATATATATATATATATTCTCCCGGGCCTCTGCTTTCAGAAAATACATAACGTCTGGGGGAATCTAAATAATTTTCTAGCAAAAATATATGTGAAAATCTTCAAAATTGGACAGAAAGTGGTTAATTTGTTGGTACATAGCAAATGTGCAAAATATTTATTTTTCTTTTTTTTCCACACATCATCTTTGAAAGTACAACATGGCTATAGTCACAAATTTCCAGCAATCTAAGAAAGTTCTCACCTGCACTGTGCAAGCAAAAAACTTTACGGGGGAAATGACTATATTGCATCTGGAAAACCCATCCCCAGGAATGCTTGACTGATTGTTTGATCAAGATTGCCCACTGAGAGACTTCTACATACAGTTTGGCTTACTGAATGACTTGTGAGTTTGGCTGCATGTCACAAGGTGCCACAAGGTAAGGTGATGTGAGGACAGAACACTGTCTGTGTGCTCTGCTGGGGAGATTCTCCTCTCTATTTGTCCTGTGACCATTGTCAGTGGCACGGAAAATGATAGGAGCTCACAAGAGGTGAATGGAAACATGTTCTGATGACAATTTCCTCTCACTTCCTGTTGCATCTCTGTACAAAATCTCTGTACAAAATCAAAATCCCCAGCACAGACAGCAAAAAATAAACTTACAGGGGGTTCCACCCTTACTCACTCTATCCAAACAAAACAACTATAAAAAAAAAAAAAAAAAGAAATTGGCTATACCTATACTTTACATGTTTGTTCACATGCAACGTCCTGGAATCAAGTCTCTTTCATCCTGTACATGGCAGCACTCAGAGAGGGAGGTCAGCACTAGAAGCCAATCAGATTTAGCTGAAATACACATGTGGTAAATGGGGATGCACTGACAGGTGGTAAAATCAGAGTAAACTGAATCTGCTGCTGCTTCATCATTGTCCAACTAGTAGACTGGAGGTTGACTGGGCTGTGCTGCTGCTGTAGTGGAGATCAGAGACCTGTCTGTATCTGGCTACAGGGCTGTGGGGGGTACCACCAGTCCTACTGTACAGGGCCCAGGCCAGCAAGGGGGCCCAGGGAGCTGGGTGAATTTGATGTGGGCAAGGAGGGTGATCAGCATGGTGTGGGGGTAAATACTAGAACCGATCCCCTGTATGGCAGCAGCAGCAGCTGAAAGCTGGCTTCTTCTCTTCTCCCGGGTTCTAGCTTTCAGCTGCTGCAGAGAAAACCATACAGGAGATCGGTTCCAGAAATTGCTCCCCACCACACCCACCCCCCTCCCTGTGAACCATATGTTTCGCCCTGCTGCCCAGGCCCCCCTGTGTGCCCCCAACCCCACAGTGCTGCCTGCTTCTCTCTGCTCCTTCCCACCGGCAGCTGCAATCACACAATATGAACATTCAGGATGGAGAGTGGGGGAAGGGTCCGGTAAATGTCACATTTACCATCCTCTTCTGTTCTGAATGAACACAATGAGTGATTGGTACCTATCACTCACCGTGTTCATTCATAACTGAAGCCTAGTAAACTGTGTTTTTTTGGGGGGAGCCTTGTCAGGTTGGCTGTATGGGGTCCCGTGGTTTAACCTCCTTAGCGGTAATCCCGAGTGTAGCTCGGGGTAAAATTTCTGTACCAAGAGCGGTAACCCCGAGCTACACTCGGGCTTACCATGCGGCGTTGCTCTGGGGGTCCCTGCAGCACTTACCTTGTCCTTCGTTCCCGCGATGTGTCCCCTGCATCATCCCCGGCCATCTCCTTCTGCCGATGCCGGCATCCGGCTTCTGTGTTCCGGTCCCTGTGATGGCGGGAAATTTGACATTTTTAAAAAATGTCATTTTTGCTGTCATTGCTGTTTCAGTGCATTTCACATATATTTTGTCCCTACTGCTTTGTCCTGTGCCCTGCCTGCATTTTGAATGTTCTTTCTGCCTGGAAACTTAGAAAAGTCCACGGCGTCCAAAAAGCGTCCCTTTACGTCAAAAGCGGTTTTAGAACAGCGATAGTAAATCAGAACCACTTGCAGAATTGAGTGATAATGATTCGTGGGGAAATTCGTCATCAGACACTGAAAACGATTTTGCGACTTTGCTCAGCGATGTGCGAATTTGCCTCTGTATTTCAAATTTCAGTGTTTTTGGTTTGATTATATTATTGAATTAAATTTATTATTATTATATTATTATTTTTTATTATTATTTATTAAATTATAATTTATGATTTCGTGTTTCAAATTTTATCCTACCCGGGATGTTTAATAGACTCTTGTTCGTACAGATTTCAGTGAGTTATTCCTAAAAATTACAGCCTACAATAAAAAACTACATATTTCCATGCAAAAAAATGGTACCGCTTTCAGCACAAAAAATCGGAAAGAATCATACCGCCGAGGAGGTTAACAGTCTAACAGCAGCCCTGTTTGGCTAGGGTGCCCGGGTCACCAGAGTGACTGTACAGAATTCCAAATCCTTTAACAGTAGAAACTGTTGCAGTATACGTATTTCTACTATGTATTTTGCTGCTTGCCTGAATTTACATTTATGCAGAGTGACAAGTCTTTACTAAGCTTAGAATTCTTGCTTGAAATCAGTGGAGAAGTTAGTGGGAAATGCTGTGATCTCGACAGACATGCAGTGCTTTTTGGGAGAGAAATTGCAGTCATCAAAAGCTCTTGTGTGGTTCTAGCCTAAAGGCAACGTCACATGAGAATTGTTTGTGCCTGTGATTTTTTTTTAATTCTGTTAAATCACATCATTCATTTTCAATTCAGAGCTAATCTCTGTAAAATGACACTGTGGTGTCATAAAAAGTTAGTGGAAGTTGTCCTCAACCTGTCATATATTCAGTAATTCTGAATATTAATCTTGAAGTCACTGTCAGGGGGTGACTCCTGTGTGACATAAATATCAGTGTCTTTGTGAAGTATGTTTCCTAAACATTTGCCATGCTTTAAAGCAAATAAAATGAATAGATACAATAACATAAAACAGCTTTTGCCACATTATTCAGCCTTTATGCAGAGATTTCCTTTCTCAACCCCTAGATGTCCTCAGTTTGATGGCCAGCATGAATCATCCAACTTTTTCCAACCCAGGTCATTCTGGACCTGCCACAGTCTTTAACTGCTTCAGTACCAGACACTTTTCACCCCCTTCCTGCCCAAGCTAATTTTTATCTTTCAGCACTGTCACAATTTGAATGACAATTGCGCGGTCATGCAACACTGTACCCATATGAAATCTTTTTTAATTTTTTTCACACAAATAGAGCTTTCTTTTTGGTGATATTTCATCACCACTGGACTTTTTATTTTTTTGCTAAATAAACAAAAAAAGACTAGAAAAATGAGGTAGAGCAAGAAGTGCATGCGCACGAAACGCGTCAGAGATTGCCTGTGGACGTCGTTGACACTACGCCGCAGGTGCCATGTAGAGGCTCGGCGGCCACCTATAATTTTAAGAGGGTCAGTGGGTCAATTTCACTTGCCACCTGATTATATGTTTTACTTGGTTTTTTGAAATAAATTGAAGTAATATACTACACTATGAGTATCTCTCTGTGTTCTCTGTGAGGGATCTTTCTCCCAATTTCACAGCCACAGAGTGATTTCAATCCCAGCCCTGGTTCGATTGAAGAGGAATATCTTATCCTGGGAGCTTCCTGACCTGCAGGATTTCGTTTTCCCACAAGAGGGCGTTATCGTCATCCATTTCAGCACATATCCATTTTCTGACCAGAGGGAGAGAGGGGAATCTCCAGGATTTCTTACACACATGCGTATTTTAAATGCGCTTCTGGTTAGTTTGCATTCTTTCCATTGGCACTGGGAAATAATGAGCACCTTTTCAGGACTACTATTGTGTTGATTTGCATGATTTGATCATTTTACAGCGCTGCATTTTTATATGTATATGTTTTACTGAGGATTTTTATATGCGTTTATCCTGGATGTTCAGTTGCTGTTTCTTTGTGAGCGCTCACTGTGTGTCCTTTACCTATGGGATATAATGTATATCTGAAAATTGGTCGATTTACATGCTGCCACCAGTGTAGTACAGAGTCAAACACAGCGTTACCATGTTAACACTGTGCTACTCTTGGGAGGTGATCAGGTTTTTTTTGTTTTGTTTTATGTACACAGTATGATTGCTTGTAACAATTAATTTTACTGTTATAAACAACCATTTTTACTGAATGAAATTGATTCATTAATTTTTTATTATTGTAATTAGCTGTAAATGGCCATGGCTAATCAAATGGTACAGATGGGCTGTGATTGGCCCTGTCTGTACCATGTGATCACTGTGACCAATCACAGAAATCAACACAATAGTGCACAATGAATAGATGCATCCATTGTGTACAGTTTTCATGTGAACTTCTGTGATTGGTCACAGTGATCACATGGTACTGGCAGTAGACCGGTACACTGATCTGTCATCAGACATCGCGAGTGACAGATCGCTCTGCAGAGTAGCCTGTGGTAATGTTAATATTCCCATCGCACATGGTCCTGGATCAGGGTCAGGAGTAGCGAGTGCTGTAGCAACATCCAGCAGAAAACTAGAACAATCACAGATCAATGTTCATATTTGCTAGCACACCACAGATCATCAAAGTCCTCTGAAAAGCTTTTCTTTTTTTTTTACTGAAGTATGATGACATCACAAAGAGAGAGTTGCAACATTTTGGAGCCATGTGGGTCCCCTCTGAAACGTTGCACCTTTTTCTTTGTGGTGTGACCATTCTTCAATAAAAAAAGCTTTTCAGAGGACTTTGATGATCTGTGGAGTGCTGGCAGCACGTCCTGTGGAACACGTGTGAGGCACATTCTCAGGAGGACATCCGGGCGATAACTGGTTGAAGGATAAATTCACCTTTTTAAAAAAAAAAAATTGCACATCTTTTTGCAGGCAAAGCAATGTACATTTATTATTTTTTTTACTTGGAACCCAATCAGCAGATCGCGGGTGCCACACAGGACTCCTGCAGACTTGTCAGTGTATCTGTTTGCTTGTACCTAATTTAGGCAGGCAGATACACACTGAAAGGAAGAGACAATGAACAACAGCGCCATGGTAGGTTATTTGGAACTACAAGCCGACAACCGCAAAGTTTTTTGATACCTGTTGTTTCCCATGCACAGAACTCTGTGAATGAATGATACGTTTTTTTTGTGACAGCGAGTAGGGGAAGAAGATCCCTGCTTGCTGTCACTAGAGGCAGCGGAGTGGGCAGTTGCTGCAAGAGTGGGAACATGTTACATGTTCCACCCTAAAAACATATGGAACATGTAACATGTTCCCAAAGGTGACCTTATCCTTTAACTGGACAGTAAAAGCAGAAGCGGGGAAGTGATGAATCCATCTGTCACTCTGCTTTCTCTGCTTATCAACATGCTTTTTGTCAGCACATGAACTGATTGGTTGCTTCTTCCTCTCACACTCCAGCTCTCCTATACAGGAACTGCTAGTGGATAATACACGGTCAAAATAAGGTACTTGCACGGCTTGCAATTAAAAATGTATTAATGATTACAGAGCTGCATTATTTTGTTTCTCCATAGTCTGTCTAAAGTTTATTGCAAAACAACAAAAAATTTCCCTTTCATGTGCACCTTGCTGTAAAGGCTAGTTACACATTGGGGTGGTTGCCATTTTTTTGTACAGTTGGTTGAATTGGGTGCAGGGACGCACTGGATGCCTTTCCTGCCATTGTCCTATTGCTGGGTGTCATGTGCATATCTGTGCTTTCTCATGTGCATCTCTGGGCTCCCTCCAGGCACAAGTGCCCTTAACTAATTCATTGTTATATGTGCTCCTACTATGTAGGCTCTGAGAATTATGGAGTTAGAACTGCAGTATATACAGAGGTCCCTTGCCATGTGCACTGCAGCTTATGCATATATTTGCAAATGTGTGCATACAAAACACTTTGTTTTTAACATACACTGTTAGACAGGGTCATAATGGTTGTTTTGCAGGCTGGCTGGTAAATGTGCTGGGAAATCTTTTGTTTACGATGAGTGTTGCCTTTCCATGTGCACCTTTCTGTAAAGGCTGGTTAAAGGTTGGGGCGGTTGCCATTTTTTTGTACTGTCTAAAGTTTAGCTTTACCTTCACCTTACTATGTTCCATACACGGTTTTGCTGTCCTGAGTGATCAAGGTACCAAAAATAATTTTCTATCTATTTTTAATGTAGTTAATGCATTCATGACTGTGGTATGTGAGCTCATTGCACATTTTCCAATAGAAGATATTTAACGAAAAAGCTAAAGGCTACGAGCCTGCATCAAATGTGTGTCAAATGCGCAATACATGCCCAGCAGCTATACAGACAATATACTACAATGCATAGTTTGCTAGGATGCTCACATGTTCATATATCACTATTATTATTCAGGATTTATATAGTGTCAACAGTTTGCCCACCGCTTTATAGCACTATAAACATAAGACAATGTGAAATAGTCACTTGTTGAGATCTGTTAGTTCAAAAATTATGAAACAATTACTTTTTTGCCCATCCACTGTAGTTACAAGTAGGTGGTAACATATTTACCCATTTTTGTACTAATCTTCTCATTGTCTTTATTTCTAAACAGAACTGATGGCTCAGAGTAGTATTTTGATAATGCATTTTTTTGCATTTTGATCCAAGGAATCCTTTACCCAACCCAGATATTGGGATACATTTTCTCAGGTCTATACAAAACTGATATTGCTGATGACTTGTATTAATATGCTGGTGTACTGCATCTTTTGGGGAACCTGGTGACAAGATCCACATTACACGGCCATAGTGTCACCTTGCACAAATGTCTGCTTTCTACACAATGTAATACAAATGAAAACTTTACAGTGACTATTGTCATAGCTCTGGTGCCACACAGAGGTGAGAGCTAAAAAAAATATATCTTTCTGCCAGAGCTTTTCAAAATGTAGTAGAGTAAACTAGTAACAGCTAACCAACCAGCTATTACAACATGCTGAAACATCAGAAGAGTCAGTGTGTTGGGGAATTCTGCACCTACTCAAACATTACATGTAGTTGTCATGTCAGTGCAACATCAAGCTAAGACCACTGAACACCCTATGCAACCCAGTACATTCTTGGAGCCCAACATTTTGGGGAAGGGGAGTATTTGACAAAAATATATGCAGAGCAATCTCTTTCAATGCCTGTCAAAATAAGTCATTATACAGTTACATTATATAGCCAAACATTTGAGAACACCTGATCATCAAACCTATATAAGCTGTTTGGACATCCAATTTCCAAACCAAGGGCTTTAATATATAGTTGGCCCCACTTTTGCATCTGGAAACTCTTTATTCTACTGAGAAGGCTTTCTACAAGATTTTGGAGTACTTGTGGGAAATTATGTTCATTCAGCCAAAAGCATTTGTGATGTCAGATACTGATGTTGGATTAGAAGGCCTGGCTTACTATCGGCGTTCCAATTCATCCCAAAGGTGTTCCATTAGATTGAGCTCAGGGCTCTGTGCAGGCCACGGAGTTCCTTCACATCAGCCTCATCAAACCAGATCTTTATAAACCTGGCTTTGTGCACCTGAATTCAATAACATTTGGAAGCATATTTACATATTTTTGGCCATATAGTTTTAGAACCAACCTAGCTCTGAACACTTGGCAGAGGAGATTCTTCCTCAAGTGTTTTGTTGGCTCTTATCGCCTTTTCTGTGGTGTCAGAAGTTCAAGCAATATGCAGATTCTGTGTTTCCTGAATGGTGCAATCTTTGTTTTTTTCTGTAGAACTTGTTCAGTGTCCACTAAAGAAAGCTAGAACACAGTGTGAATTATAACAGGTAAGCACAAAAGTGCAAAATAAGAAACAGGTTAGACATCCCTCTTTGTTATTTACCTTATGAAACATTGTTAAAGGCTAAATTCACCTTTTTGGCCATGTTTCATGTTACACCAATATTTGGGGTGTAACATGAAATCTGGTCACACTCCCACAGTCCCCACCTCAAAAATAATTACTCCCCCCCCCCTCCTTTATTGCCTACAAGTGTTCCTTTCCCTACAGCACTGTGTGAGTTTGGGTCTGTTGTTTATGGCTTCCCCTGCACAGCTATGCAATTTGTTCACAGGATCTGTAGATGAAAACACTACAAGTTCCATCTTCCACTGCAGCAGTGGAACTCATAGGTCTCATAGATATCGATGAAGCACAAGTGGAGCTAAACCACTGCACTTGTAGTCTTTTAATATTTCCTCTAGATCCATAACCTCAGTATGGGTCTGGGCTGAAAGAGCAGTCTGCAGCATTGCACCCAATATTCACTAATTACGATTTCAATGCTTTGCTTTTTTTGCTATTAGCCTTTTATAGTATAACTAATTGTATTATAAGCCAAAATCCTTGGGAAGAAGATTGACACCCTTATTTGACATTGTAATTAAAATGGACACATGCATTCCTAATCACAGTGTTATACTGGCGCCTTCCGCAGAATTGGACACTGGCAACAAGAAAAAAGTCAGTCTCCAGTATAACCTCTCTTCACGTCTCAGTTTTTTGCTGGTAGGAGGATAGATATCAGCAAAGTTGTAGAAAGCCTAATTAATTACTTTTTTTGGTAGCCTTTTTTTATCTTTGTTATGATTTTTCTTCGGTGACTTTATTTTTCAGTTCCTGTCAATTCCCTGCTCTAATGACCTCAGCCCATACCCCTCCAGTTGTTCTGGTGACATTTATTCAGTATTCCCAGTAGGAACTGATATACATAAAGAAGTCCCACAAGTATTTATTAAGGCTTGGAAAAACCCAGGTGACCCTGTGCACATAGTGCATGTTCCTGTTAAATCTGTTTTGTGGTTCCTAGGCAGTGTTGTTGGAAAGCTAGCCCCTGCTATCACCTACCTCTATCCAACAATGCTGGACAAAAAAAACAGGCTCCTAACTGACTGCACAGAGGAGAGGAGGCAGTGCAGCCCCAGAATACATAGGGGCTGCACAGCTCCTGCCTTCTCTGCAGCCCTCCAGACAGAAAATCTGCAGCCCTCCATGCAATACATCTCTGTGCCTCCTTTTTTCCTGTAAAAATCTTATCTTATCTGTGGAAGTAAAAGGCTGAGCCTGCAACCTCCCACAGTCCCCTCTTTATTCTGCAGTCATGTCCCTCTGCAACTCTTTAAAGACTGAGCCCTGAATCTCCTAAGGCCACCAGGGCCACAGGGAATTACTACGGAAGTAGCTAGTGACCCGTGTTGTGTGAATGAAAGCAGCTGGAGAACAGCACCAGTCATTCACAAAAACACAGACTGACAACAGCACATGCTGGCAGCTAATTCATCTGTCTGAGATAGAGTAGTGTAGTAGCTACCGACATTGGCATGTGTTTTTGTGAATGACTGGTGCTGCTCCCCAGCCACTGTCATCCCCACAACACAAGTCACCAGCTACTACTATAGTAGTCAGCTCTGACCTAGCTGCAGGAGATGGTTGACTAAGTCTTTAAACAGTAGCAGAAGAGGCATGGCTGCAGAATAGAGAGGGGGTTGTGAAAGGTTTCAGCCTCAGCCTTTTATTCGTACAAATTGAGAAGAGGATTCAAAGGGTTAAACGGCAAGGTAGGTTGCGGAATAGTGATTAAAAGCAAGAAAAGCCTCTTCCAAGAAGATACAGTATATTATTGCACCTGGAAATCCTTTTTTGCCCAGTGTTAAAACAGACGCTTCAATCCCAGAGATTACTCTGTATCTCGCAGTCTGGCCTTCCAACACACAGGTCTTGACCAGAGATTAGCCTTAAGTACTCTTAAAGGTCAGGTCTCAGTCTTTTCCATTCCTTTTCAATGGTGTCTGTCATCACTCTCCCTTGTTGGAACCTTTCTTCTTGTGTAACTTGAATTAATCCCCTCTTGCAACACCCTGTGCTTCCTTGGAATCTCAACTTGGTTCTCTCTGCCATGTAGAAACTATCCTTTGAAACTATCAAGGATATCCCTCTCGAGATTCACTCATGCATATTATACTTTTTGGTCTTTATCATGTCTGCCAGACATGTTTCTGAACAGGCTGCCATTTCCTGTAAAGAGCCTTTCCTCATACTTCACAATGACAAGGTTGTCTTACACCCAAGGCCTTCCTTTCTCCTGAAGGTGGTCTGAACATTCAGCCTCAGTGAGGATATAGTCCTGCTCCTAAACATCAAAAGGAAAGCTTTCTACATTGCCTGGAGGTATTCGGAGCCATGAGCATATAACCTTGGCCATGAGCTAAGGCTACTGCTCCAGTCAGGCAGATGGATTCTCTGTGTTCTGTTCTCACAAGGGACTCCTTGCTTCAAAGTCCACCATTGCATGATGGATAATAAATTCATTGCTGCTATGAAACTGAGGAATCTTGGAATGGGGTAGGGTTATAGGAGAGATGCCAAGGTAGTGTGTCCTCTAAACCTTTGCCAGTGTACAATCATTTGAAGGCACATGACTATAACCCATGGTGTATAAATACTCTGCCTGTGTCCTGTACTGTACTCCAAAAATATGGAATGTACAGGTAAGTCAAAATTCCTTTTTTATTTCCAACCCAGAGCACTGAGTTTAATGGGGAAAAGTGCTATGTGCACAGGGTCCGCTGGGGGATTTAACAAGAATTTCTAACTTTTGGTGCACAGACAAGACATTCTACTCTATGTCCACCAGAGCCTCCCTGCCCACTCTGAACTTCCTGACTATTGCACTTAATTATTGGGGCACTCTGTCCACAGAGGCCCGCAGTGCGCTCCTGCCCTATTGCCTGTAGGATCTGTCCATGGCACTCTTGTGCCCTCAAGCTGTATTGAGCCCATGGCTCCTGTTACCATCTCTGATTTTGATTCAGAGTCCCAACAGTCTATCTTTAATTAAACTGTGTCTTATTTTCCTGTCGATGCTCCAGGGTGTTGTTTTTTTCTCTAAAACTGACACACTGCATGCCGCTCCATGCTTCTATGATCAGCTTGGTATTTCAGGCCTCAAGTCTTTCAGAATTCTTATAGCTGCAAAGACCTTCCTGCTATTTGAGTCATTTCTGTATGATGATTGAGAACATCCCACAGGATCCTGGGTCCTATCCACCAGTGTTTTGGAGATGTCCCATTTCCGTGGGAGTATAGAGACCAGTGGCCTATGCCAATGATAGGCAGTTTTGTTCTATCCCTAAATCAAAGTTTGAATTGACTGGTGTGGCTTGTTAGAATGTGTGAAAGCAATCAAGGTGGACCCCTCCGCTGTTCCAGTCATTACAGACTGTAATGATCTGGGGTCTATTCTAGTGCCTTGGCACTCCTATTGGGGAATAGTGATAGGACCCTCTGTGAAAATGATTGTCTTTCGGGATTCTTGTGGCTCCACTCTCTTGGGGTCTATCACCTACAAGCTTTGCCTGCCTGTTGCTGGTACCCATGGGTCTTTAACTGGAGAATAGCCTAAGTCTAAGCCTTTGCTCAAGTCTTTGCTCAGTCTATTGAGATTGGGAAACCCGCTAAGCTGTACGGGATATATTCCCTCTGTCCACCTTCAGGGTAGGTGGGGTGTCACACGAATTCCCTCCTAGCAGGGTTTTTCTGAGTCTCACTCATTTGCAGCTTCAACTTCCATAGCTGAAGACTTGACTCAAAGACAAGGCATTCAGGAGATCTCCTTGGACCAGGTAGTTCCTGTCACTACCCCTCAGCCTATGTGGCTGAGAGAAATGCCTTTGCCCTTCAGACTGAAGATAGGTTCAGTTTACTCAGTGGAACAAGTTCACCAGAAAATAGGTTCTTATTTGTGGCTGGGGTTTAGCCTCTTAAAGTGTTTCTGCCAGACTCCCTACTGACTCCTGACTCTTGCTCCTCCATATCAGGTGACCTTTCCTAGCACTGTGGCTAATGCTCCTGTCCTTCATTCCTCAGGTAAAAATGCTTCTCTGGCTTGGGTCAGGGTGAATAATTCTTAGAATCATGTTTTCCATCCAAAATTAGGCATACTTGCTGAGTTCCTTCAATTACCTAGGGCCACTTGTAGATACAGTATTTGTTGGGTTTCTGCTATCTCCTGCTCTGCTGGTGTTCTCATGCACCAGCTCAGAGTGACTGTCTTTCTTTGTTGCCTAAACTTGTGCCAGTGTTCATTGGGCAATCATTTTTCTTAGTCTGGCTTACTTTAGGGGCATTGATTATCTGTAAAGATTTCATACAGTGAGGATTCTACAGATTGTGTTGTCTCACTGGGATTAGGTGGTCTGGTCAGGCAAACTAGTTTTTGCCCCCTTTCCCTAAATTCTAGAATTAGGGGTTTAAGACTTGGGTTTCTTCTAAGGTGCACCGACTGGACTTGTTGTTCTTTTTTTTTTCTTCAGGAACCTGCCCTGGGTGTTGTCTCATTGGTCTATTCGGTTGACCACACTTAGCATTGGTCTAGTTGCTCTTTTGAGGTTTGGGGTTGTTTACCCTATTTGCTCAAGGTCTATTATGAAGTATTCTGCTCTTGATAGCAGCTCCTGGCTGGATCTGGAATGCCTGGTTGTTTCCCTCTCATTTATGGTACTTCCCCGTGTGATTGGATCCTTTTCTTATAAGGTTCTGATTGTGCATTCATTTTTTAAGATACACCTGTTTCAAAATGTAGTTCCAAGTTCTTCTTGGACCTGGTAGTATCTCCTGCCCACCTCTCACTTGGACTGCCTGTGGATGGCCCTACTGTTTAAGAATTCCTATGTCTCTTAATGGACGAGAAAGAAAATAAGATTTTTGTATGTACCGTAAAATCATTTTGTTGGAGTCCATTGAGGCAAAAAGACCTCACCCTTTGTGTTTTTCTTGCTTCGCATACTGCTTGCTCACAAACCTGTAGCCATGTTTCTCAAGTAGTGGATCGCAAACCAAAAGTAGGCTGTGACCAGTGGTGGACTGGGCCACGGGGCAAGTGCCCTGCAGGCCTCTCTTTTGCCCCAATAAAATGCCTGATGCCCTGACAACAAAGCTTAATAAAAACCGCTACTAATATAAATGTTAAGTTGGCTGGTACTGCAACTATGGCCGGCCTTAATATTTGTATTATTGCGGCCAGCCAGAACAGAATGAACATTCAACATGGCGAGAGTTGCTTGGTCTACCCTCACCGCAGACTTTGAGACACTTATCAAGTGCAAGAAACATCCCAAGTTTTCCCATTAGTCCTAATAAATTTCATATGTTTCAATACCATTTATTTTATTGGGTTTTTACCTCAACAGCACTTTAATTTGGAAGGAAGCCATTTGTTTACTGTTTAAAAAGTGCATATAGATACTATGCAAATTGTTTTGTAGAATGAATTATAATGTTTTGGAAATTAAATTATTTTTGGGTCTCGACTTAATGACCAAGGACAAATGTGGGTCCTGAGGTTCACAGGTTGAGAACCACTGACCTAAAGCATGCTGATTAGAGGAAGGGTTATACTGGAGGTTGACTTGTGTTTTTTTCTGTTTGCCAGTATCCAGTCCTCCACTAGGTGGCAGTATAACCTAATGTGTAAGAATTCCTGTGTCCCTCAATAAGCTGAGAGAAAGATTTTATGGTAAGTACTAAAATCTTGTTTTTGAAGTGAAGTTGTGTTGCAGAAGAACCAAAGAATAGAAGAAATGAGGATGTGAGCTAAGTTAGCCTTTGTATATTATTACATGTATCAAGTTGATGGACATATATTAATAACCCATAACAAACATACATATATGAAACCACCTATGTGCTATGTACTGTATATACAAAACTTCAGACATTTACAGTATATTATGTAGACAAAACAACAAATAAATAATGAAAGAAAAATAATAGACATCTTATTGCAGGTCAGCTTAATAAACTTGCAGGAAGGGTTTTTTTTCTTACCATTAGCAGCTATTGGGTTTCTGTATCAGTTATTTTCTAACTTGCACCTTAAAAATGACAGCTAGAGCTGTTTTTGAAAAGTTACATGTCAATTAGATATAAAAAGAAACTACTATTTATTTCACTTATGGATTAATTTTTAAAAAATGTAATTGTATCTCGTGCCAAATCATTTTAGTGTTGGATAGTGTGAGGAAGGGGTAGGTAGAACATCAAGCAGTTTTTACTGTGGCCGCAATGAGGATATTTCCACCCACTTCTTGCTCTGGCGACAATATTGTCACCAGAGCAGGAAGTGAGAGAAAAAATGCAACAGGAGCACAGGCAGCAATAAAACCACTCTTTTTAGCAGAATAGAGAAAGGCTAGAACCCCCATTATCTTTTTGTTGCCCCCATTGTAGACTTTCCCTTATCTCCTGTTCTATTGCCTGTATTATAACTGATAGTTGATGCAATGTCTTTCATTTCCTAGCAAAAACTAAGGTAAGAAGTGAGCGTTAATCACATCATCAAGATCTCAGACAGCACTAAAATTCTTACTAGGTTTAACCTGTTCCCACTTTGTACAAAACTCGAGTTACACTTTAAAGTAGAACTAAAGGCAAAACAGTTTTTATTTTGGATGGAGTAAGGTAGGGTTATAACCCCTGTCAGTTTTTTTTTTTGCCATCTGGGGGATTTCCATTTTTTTCTGTCCCATAGCCAAAACAGGAAATGAGATGAAATCCATTCAAGGTGAAATAAACTCTGGAGACAACTCGTGTCTCCATTCTTTTCTGGGGACAACGCAAAGTTTTGGATTTTCTTTCATTTTCACTCTTAGTGATAATGGTAAACAGGACAAATAGAGAGGTTGAATCTCCCTAATGGGCAGCACAGTGGCTAAATGGTTAGCACTTCTGCCTGGCACTACTAGGGTCATTGGTTCAAATCCCAGCTATGGCACCACCTGCCTGGAGTTTGCATGTTCCCCCTGTGCCGGCATGGGTTTGCTCCCACACTCCAAAGACATTCTGCTAGGTTAATTAGACCCTGTCTAAATTGGCCTTAGTATGTGTATTTATGAATGTAAGTTAGGGACCTTAGATTGTACGCCCCTTGAGGGTTAGGGATTGATGTGAATATACAATATATATGTAAAGCGCTGTGTAAATTGAATATATAAGTAATTGAAATAATATTAATAATGGGGAAAATACAGCAGTACCAAAGTGACCAGTGTTTTAATCCCTCTCCACTCTATCCAAAACAAAAAAAAATTGCCTTTAGTTATAATCTAAAAGAGAAGTTTGGGTATTAAAAAAAAAACCTAAATACTCACCTAGGTGGATGCAGCATTGGTCCACTGCCGCCTTTAAGCCTGAGAATTGGGCAATCAAAGACAGCTGATGTTCTCAGTGAGTGATTGTCAGTCACCGCTCTCTGCTTTATCCCTCAGTGCTCATTGGAGCGCCAGGCTGTGGTGGGGGTGGGAGCGGCTGACTTAGGCTCCTAATGGTCTGCTGAGAGGCTGAGCCTGCTGCTGGATCAGGCATCTGAGTGGATCCCAACTTTCAAAATGGTACCTCTCCAGAGCCTGGACCACCTCAGTGACATCAGCTGACAGCAGACTTTAGGCCGCTGTCAGCTGAATACAAGTCACAGGAATGCAGTACAAAGTGCATTCCTGTGATCCACAGGAGAAGTAAGGTCAAAAGAGCTTTAGCCCTACTTCTTCTTTAGGTGTGTTTTTACCAATGACATAAACCTGTTAAAAATAATGGAATTCCTTGTATCACTCTGCCATAATCTCCCTCACCGAAGCACTCTCACTGTAAGCCAGTCAGGCACTTCTGTATTGAACAGTGCTGTCCTTTTTAGCTTTGTGAGAGGAGGAGATAGCAGAGTGATGATCTCATTGGTGTACTGTATCATTGTCCAAGTGCAATCTGTAGATTTCAGGGATTGCAGGATCTGGCTATTCTGTCTAACAGAGGTGTCTGGATCAGGAGAACTGTTATCTGTTTGCCTGGAGTTCAGATCTGATATTGTAGCTATTTGCCATCCATATGGGTTGATGAAGGTGGCTAATGTATACAGCTTTGGTAATATTGTAAATGTAGTGTTGACATATTGTGCAGCTGATGCAAGAAAACATTGGAAAGACAACAGTAGTCAGGTGTGTGTTTTTAATTTGTAAGGGCTAATATACATGGGCTTTTGTTTGCATCTGAGTTTCTTTTTCTTCCTATAAAAGACAGTGTGAAATGTAGCTTGAAGCAGCTCAATGTAAATCAGAAGCATCTGAAAGGCAAATCAAAGCAACCTAAATGTACATCAGAGCATCTCAGAACATCTGAAAGAATATTGCACTTGACCTGACTTGAGTGTGAGGTTCATCTACACAAGCCCTAACCCTGATCTTACGATGATTGTGTTGTCTGTTATGAACTTTTGATGACATCCACAACTTCTACATGATCCCATAAACATATTGACTTTCAAATTGCTATATGGGCTATATTGATCGGTTTTCTATTAACTCGTTAGTTCTTATCATATACACTAGTGGTATAGAAAACAAAGAATTTCTACTGAGAATGATTTTCCATGCTTTTGAAAAATCTGCCTAATATTTGACAGTTTATCTGCAATCATTTTTGAATATGAAACAAACCAATTGTCTTGTAAAATCACTTCATAAGATTGGACGCAAAATCCTTAATGCCAGCATAAAAAAAATGCAAACCACATTCTCTTAATGTTTTCAAAGGTTACCATATTTACCATGTCTCATAATACATTTAAACCTATAACACTTCTTCAGGTTGCTATTATAAATTAGTTTGTTTGATGAAACTGACAGTTGCTGCACTACATAAAGTACAACTGCAGCAAAAACATTCAAAACTGTATTTGTAATTTTGTAACCTTTAAATAAAGAGCAAGAACCCCCAAAAAGGAACAGAAAGTAATAAAAAACAGACAGAGAATCTAACCCTTACCCACTGTACGTAACCTTTGGCTGGAATTGTGCTTTAAGGTAACATAGCACAAGACTACATTGATAGTAAAATATTCAGGCAGCTTAATGAGCAATCTAGAAATTCATCAGCTCTGCTTCTATATTAATTTGGTTCTTAATTACTGTATTATTTGCCTCACACTTTGCTAAACGTTTCTCAGCTCTGATCATGAATTGTGGATTTATGCTTTTGCCCTGCATGCTTCCTGTACGGCTGTGCTCTTAGAGTGTCACTTATACAATACATTAGTCAGAGCTGTCCTACACTTCCAGCAAGTGTGCTGTCAGCTGTTCCAGGCAGCAGCCGATATACAGACTCATACATATTGTCTTCTAAATTAAAATTATAATGAAGTAAACCTATAGGTTACTCTGCTTTTTCTTTTCTTGCGTCATTTATGCATCTCATTAACCTTTTCCAATACTCTTGTGTATGAGCAATTCTTGTTGTAGTTTGCTTTCAGCAGCCAATTAAAAAGCACATCATTTAATAAGGCAGAGAGAGATGTATAGAATGTACTAATCCACAGCAAGCAGCCCACAATCATCTTTCATTGATTTATCCAAACTGATGGAAACTGAAATATTGGTTGTTATAGCTTACTACTACTCATTGATTTTGCATGTCAACAAGAGATTTAAAACCCTTGTTGACAACTAGTTGAAATCCGTGTATTACAAGCAGAATTGCCACAAAACAGGTATTAAGGAAATAAAATTGTGTTTTCCGATTCATAACGTAGTCCAGAATGGAAAGACCAAACTTAGAGGGAAAAGTTAATGAGAGAAACAATATATATCATTAGATTCATTCACTCTCTTATTGGCAATTGGAACCCAAGGTAAGAGTGCATCAGAAACGTAGCAGTTCAGTAATTAAAGGAGAGATTTTGTCCATCTGCATCTGAATTTGTATTACACAGTAATACTAAATTCAGTGTGTAGGCAGCCTTTTTGAATAATTATCTCCAGTGTCCCAGCAACCTTCTGCTATAGGCTGATTTAAGTGATTTCTACATTGTTTCATTCTGCTCTACAACACTGTGATCTGGTTTCACAAATGACAGGTTCACTTTGAAACATTTATTACAATATGCCCGCAATAAATTCACTCAAGTTGATATGTAAGGTAAGAGTATTGAAAATGGAAGAATAAATCCTAAAAGGCTACTGCAGACATCCCTCCCAAAAAAGCTGGACTGCTGCTGTGGTCCTCCATTCCTCTCTTTCTCAAACTAGACTTTGCATGATAACTGCTGTAATTATCAAAAAGACAAAACCTGCTTTGATCAACTGTCATCAATGGCAGAATAATATATTCCACATACCTGGGACAAATTAAATCAGGTGCTTCCATCAGTTGCTTAATACATTCTAGATACTTTACCATATAGCTGAGTGTCACTGCTCCCAATACAGGCAGCCTGTCAATGAATGAGCTCTAGTGGTTCTTTTCATCTGAAAAGTGAGTCAACAGCCAGCGCATCTCATCTGGTTGGGTGTATATCTGTTTCAGCATCATGTTGCACACAAGTTGCATGTGTCTAGTGACCTACCTAGAACTCCTGTTGGATAAAGTATCAGAAGCTGCTTTATTTTCCTTGTCTCCTTTACGACTACATCTCTGTGTCCCTTTTATGTCAGTTTTTCTCTCTTGTTCCCCTCTGCCCCCTCTAGGCGCCCCTTTTTCTGTCCCCCTTCCTCCTATTCATACTCAGGATCTCCTCTCCTCATTTCGCCCCTTTTTTTTTCCAGTTTCAGGCTCCTCCCTTCTCGCTATGCAATCCCCCCCCTCTCGGCAGCAGGTCCCTATTCAGGTGGGTTTTTTTTTTTTCATATCAGGATGAGCTAATCCCTTCTCTTCCCATAAAATAAATAAATAACTCACTATTTACTACGCTCACTCACGACTTGTTTTGATGAGTGTTGTTCAGATCTCAGAGAACATGACTGTTTTCACACCTGCTTGGCTTGCAAAACGACAAGTCACAGTTGCAGAGTACAAAAATAAAATCTCCATGCCCCTCTTCAGACCCCCATGCTAAGCTCTGATTTACGTTTGCACATACTGTACTACTTTATTCATTCTCCAGGAGAAAAAAAAAAAAGCAAGGGAGAGAGAGAGAAAAAAAAGATACTGGAAAGACAGGCACATGGAGGTGTTGCTAAAACAAACAGAGAGGAGAAGAAAAAGTAAATTCAAGCAGAAGCAATTATGCGTTTGCTGGAAATAAAGGATAAACATAATGCTCTCTACATCTCTGGAATAATATTCAAAGCTTTCTGGCTGTCCCTGCTTACAAGGTAGCACTGCAAATTAATTGTGGAGGGAGAAGTTAATTGATTCGCACTTCTTGAAGGTGTGCACCGTGTCTTGGTGCTCAGGAGCTTGCAATCAGATATGCCTTCAAAAGAGGGTAATGGGACTGACACAAGGTTTGTCATGGGTGCCTGAGCACTTGTTCTTGAATACTACAGAGCAAATTGGCATGGCAAGTAAATATACAGAAATAAAAGGGGGGAGACTGCCGAGGGTAGAGGTAGGATAAGGGAGGTCAGGGATAACACACAATGTGGAGAGAAAGCAGAAAGTGCTGGTGGTGAGCTTTAGAAGTGAGAGATAGGACAGAGATGCAGGGTCACCAGTTCACAGACACAGACAGTCAGCTGAGTGTGGGAGGACAGCACTTCATTCATAAAATCTGCAGCATGCTCTTACCTAGGCTTGCAAGCTCTTATATTACCTATGTTGGCACAGTGCTATGTGGCTGTGCAGCTTCTCTTGCTGTTCCTACTAATCCATTCATAACAAGTTTGATCGTTTCCACATCAAGATCACGGGCTGTTTGGTCTCTTGTCTCTCTCTCTCTCTCTCTCTCTCTCTCCCTCTCTTTCTCTCATACTCTCCACCCCTTTCTCTCTCTCTCTCTTTCATTCCCAAGCTCACCACTCTTCACTTCAAAATTTTGGCAGCTTAAAGTGAACAACAAAAAAAAAAATGTTCAAACAATTCAGTGTTTTCCTCATTTTGTATTTTTGTTTTGACATCTCAGACCTGCTCATTGACACTCCATTTCTCTTTACTAGCTCTGTTTGCTTGCACTTTCCTTTCCCTCTTTGACTTACTAATTTTATTTTCTGAATGCTTTACTTAAATTGACTGTACGCCTTAGTCGTTCATACTGAATGTATTTAAGATGTATCTTTTAAGTATTGAGCCTGTTTTTTTTTACTTTTTTATTTTTGCTGATTAATAATTCTCTATTCTCATTACAAATTAAAAAATAAAATGTAATTAATGATCCGCTGGTTCTATTTTCATTGACGGTTAGATTAGCAGTAGACTGGCGCATAGAGGTACTCAACAAATATTTGTTTAACTTGCCTTTTGATGGGAGATTTTCCAGGTACTGACATCATCATCCATGACGGCCAAAATGACGCGGTAGTGTTACTTTTCCTGGTGTGCCGTGTTTTAGCCAGAATTTACTTAATGCTTAAACCAGTGCATATAATGACAGGCAGGGATAAGGTGGCATCCAAGGCTAGCCAGTAGCTTCTGTTCATTTCCTTTATGTTGGCATAGCTGTTATACAGCAGTGCTAAAATCTAGTCTTCTAGTAAGTCACCAGACTCTTATGAGTGTACCGTTCCTCCCATTATGTCATAACGTAAAGGCTCACTTCAGTCAAACATGAAAATTTTCCACTGAAATTCACTCATGGGATGCAGCCACCTGCTGAGCGACTACAATTTTTATCCTGACTTTCGTCTTATACAGCTGGCTGCCCTCTTGCTACATTTTTGTGGCTGCCAGTATCCTTCTTTTCTGAATGATCTTGAATGTGAGTCTCCATGAATACAGCCCAATAATCCCAGACTTTAAGCACCTTGCGTTGCAGTATTCAGGCAGTGAAACCTCACAGCACAGAACCATTTGACAAAGGACTGCAGTCCAGTCCATCCTGGGCAACTGTCTGTTGTTAAGTGAAAGTAAACTCTGCACTGCAGTATATAGAATACTGGGATATGGTAAGCAAATTGTCCATATAGTTGGTACATGGAGACTACTGGGCTTCAGTGGGTTTCAGCCGTATGTCTTTTTGTATTTTACACATTTAGGTGGTGGAAGATTGTGTTTGTGCTCCAAGTGGTATGTTCTTCTCACTTTACAGTAGTTACACACATACTGTTTACAGAGGTTCATAGTAAGGTTGAATAAAGCCACAGGTTCATCCAGTTTAACCTGAATGGGGTTAATTTACTAAAACTGTATTACTCTCCCCGCTAACAGCATCAACTGTGAAAGGGAGTTCCATCTTCTTACTGCTTTAATAGTAAAGAACCCCTTAAGCAGTTTAAGATTGAACTGCTTATCATCCAACCTCTTTGTATGGCCATGTTTCTTGTTTAGAGACCTTTGGTTAAATAGTTTTCTTCAATACCAGAGTCACCATTCAAAGATATGTATATTGTAATATTTTCCCACCTTAAGGCTAGGTTCACATATGTGCGGGTGGTGCTGCTGCAGATCTGCACGAAAATCCGTGCAGCCGCACCACCCGCACAAAGAAATGCAGACCAGCGGGCAGGTGCCATTAGTTCTAATGGCACGCCGCCTGCACTGAAAAAATTAACCGTAAATGCAGGCTGCATTTTCAGAAGAAGTACAGGGATTTCTTTCCTGCATGTCACAGGGCACGAGAGTCCTTTCAAATGAATGGGCTCTCGTGTCCATGCAAATGCGGCCCGCAAGGACGCATATATGTGAACCAGGGCTAAGTCTTCATGCACAATGGACGTTTTTACAGCTGCTGTTTTGGGCTTTTGACATTTTTTTCTACAGCCAGTAAGCTCCATAGCATGTTATCCTATGTGTCCATGCACACACAGCCTGTAATCAACGTTTGTTGGCACGGATGTTTTTTGGCTGGAAAAAAACCCAGGACTAGTGGGTTTCTAGAGGAGATTTAAACTGACAAACCGTTCTAACGCTGAAAAACACGGTAAAACACAGTAAATTGCAGCAAACCAGCATTTTTGGACTTTTTTAAACTAAAATAAGCTACAAAACGCAAACACGAAAAAATGCGGCTAAACACTAATACAAAAACAGTAAAAATGCTGAAAAACGCACATTTTTAATGTGACTTTACACAGCTAAATTTACCAACATTATTAAAATGCCCCGTGTGCACAGAGCCTAAGCGTTGCTTCTGCTTCTCCAAGATGGATGCATCTGATGTTTGTAGTCATTTCTCTTAACTGAGGTCCTCTTACCCCCCTTATTAGCTTTGTTGCCATTCTCTGGACTCTCTCCAGTTCAAGACATCCTTCATAAGGACTGGTGACCAGAACTGAACGACATAATCAAGATGTGGCTGAATCAGAGTTTAGTAAAGTGGTAAAATTATAGTTTATCTTTTGAGTAAATGCCCTTTTTAAAGCATGATAGTAGACTGCTGGCCTTGTTTGCTGCAGTTTGGCATTGCATGCTATTGCTGTGTCTGTTGTTTATTACCAATTACTGTTGTATTTTTTTTATAAAATAAGCTAAGGAAGATGCATTTTGGCACCCAATAAAATACCTTTCTGCTTTTCCTACACCAGAAAAGTGTAATCTAGAAGTTTGTGTGGTCATGACTTTCAATTTTCATAGCTGTAGTTTTAATACAGAAACTGCATTTTTATGTTACAATTAGCAAACAGGAAGAGCAGTATGATTGCTTTAATATTTCCCTTCCTAGCAGCAAGCACCTTCGGATGGATCACAGAGGAAAGGTCTTACTCTCACCAGCTGGATTATCTCTTCTGTAATAAACATGGATTTGTCACTCCCATGCTTCATTCAGCAAAGCAAAATACTAGGTACTTTCAGGTATAGAGTAGCATGTGACTCACTCCCCTTCTGTAGAGTTTAGTAATCAGTCTTAATGCTGTCACATGGGGTGGAAAGATAGTCCTTAGGCCTGCTCAAAATATAGCAAGTTGAAGTTTATAGAGGGTTTCCTTTCCTTACTTCTGAGGGCTGAACAGAGCCATGGAGGAACAGAAGAAAGTAAATATGTTCTGTTAGAAAAAAAGAGGGTGGGGGAGCAATTAAAAAGCCTGTCTTTGCTGATTCTTTTTATAGCCCACTTCCTCTGCTGCTAATACATTCTTCATGCTCCCCTACTGCCCCATTCTGCAGCCAGAGACCTTGGAAATACCCAGTATTCCTGAGTATGGGGAGGTGTGTAACTTTCTGCCTGTCCTCCTACTATGCAGTGCAGGTACTGTGTGTAGCCAGTCAACAGGCCCAAGCACTGTCATATGGGAATGGGGAAAGCTTAAATGCAGTTCCTACTTGAGGTTGCAGTGGGCAAAAGAGGTGGTGGTGGAGTGCAGGGAACGTAACTATTCATAGCGGAGGAGGACTATGATGCACTTTTGCCATACATCGACAAAATGGCAGGTCCACTTTAAAGTCATCTCTACTCAACAGTGACATTCCAGTCTTTGATACCGACTAATTGTTTTATTCACCCTCCAACTTTTAGCGAATAGTAGCCAAGTAATTGTTTTCCTGAGTTATTTGCAGTAACTTTTTTTTATAATCTTTGAGGTTTTTCAGGTGGAGGTACACAATCTGTAAGATTTTGTGAGGTCTAAGCCATTTGGCCTAAATTGTGAATTTTGGTGGTTGTCCTTTAATTCTGCAGTTCCAAGATTTATTTTCTGTTTTGGACATTACTAATTTTCCCCTTTACTCTGTATTGTTAGCAGTGATGATCTAGCAGCCAATAATGAGCTGTCTATCTAACAACAAATCTGCTGTCCCAGATGTTGAAATAATTTTAGCTTATTCACAGCTGCTGTTCATAATTGTTAAGAATAAGAGGGTCCATACAAGACCATGCAAGTTTTATAGAGACATGTTTAGTTGAATCACAGTTATTGCATGATCACCAATCTATCACCAATCTATCATACCTTCACATGCACTTCTAAACCACTGATTGACCCTTCCATTTACATCCCATATACTGCATGGAGCTAAACACATTACACATATTCATGGCACCACATCACACCAAAGTGCATTAATATGCCTTGCAATAAAGTGCACGTTGCCACAGCAGGACAGTACAGGGCCCAACTGAATGACATTTAGTTTGCTAAAGTCCAAATTCACCAATTGCCATCCATTTATTTTTAATACAATACTTGTTTTCACCTTTCTTTTTCCATCCTATTGTATCTCAGTGCTACTAATTGCATGCAACCGCCTTGCAGCTATAGTCCATGACATTTCTTAGGGTTCTCAGTTTCTTAACCACTTGCCCTGAGGATTTACCCCCCTTCCTGACCAGGCCTTTTTTTGCTATTTGGCAATGCACTATTTCAACTGGTAATTGTGTGGTCATGCAATGCTGTACCCAAACAAAAGTTGCATCCTTTTTTTCACACAAATAGAGCTTTCTTTTGGTGGTATTTGGTCACCTGTGCACTTTTTTTTTTTTTTTTGCGCTATAAAGAAAAAATGTCTTAAAATTTTGAAAAAAAAAAGCAATATTTTTTACTTTCGGCTATAAAAAAATATATAATAAAATCAATCAATCAATTTAGGCCAAAATGTATTCTACTACATGTCCTTGGTAAAAAAAAAACCCCAATAAGTGTATATTGATTGCTTTGTGTGAAAGTTATAGTGTCTACAAACTATGGTATAGATACTGCAATTTACGCCATTTTTTGCTATACAGCACTGCACTAGTTTAGCTGACAATTGTGTGGTCATGCAATACTGTACATAAATGAAATTTGTTCTTTTTTTCATCCAAATAGAGCTTTCTTTTGGTGGTATTTGATCACCTGTGTGCTTTTTATTTTTCGCACTATAAACAAATAAAGACAGAAATTTGTTTTTAAAATTATATTTTCTATTTTCTGTCATAAAAAATATCCAAATTTTTTCATAAATTTAGGCCAAAATGTATTCTGCCGCATGTTTTTGGTAAAAAAAAATCCCAATAAGTGTGTGTTGATTGCTTTGTGTGAAAGTTATAGCATCTACAAACTATGGTATAGATAATGGAATTTACACAGCTTTTACTTTCTGACTGCCTATCATATTTCTTGAGGTGCTAAAATACCAGGACAGTACAAACACCCCCAAATGACCCCTTTTCGGAAAGTAGACACCCTAAACTATCTGCTGAGAGGCATATTGAGTCCATGGAAGATTTATTTTTTTTCCACAAGTTTTTGGAGTATGACAAAAACATTTTTTTGTTTCTTTCACAAAGTTGTCACTTAAATTATATATTGCTCACACAAGCCATGGGTATATGTGGAATTACACCCCCAAAATACATTCTGCTACTTCTACTGAGTATGGGGATAGATACCGCATGTGTGAGACTTTTCGGAAGCCTAGCTACATACAGGAGCCTGAAATCCAATGACCACTTTGACAGCCTGAAGGTGCGTAACTTCCTCATTACACCTCCTCACTACCTATCGCAGTTTTGGAGGCCCTGAAATGCCTGGATAGCACCACCACACCACCCCCCAAATGACCCCTTTTTGGACATAGACACCCCATGGAATTTAAAAAGAGGCATGGTGAGTATTTTACAGATCTAATTTTTTCTCACAAGGGTTTGAAATATAAAAAAAGAAAAGAAAAAAATGTTTTTGTTTTCTTTCTTCATTTCCAAAAACTTGTGGCAACAAAAAAAATCTGCAAAATACTCACCATGCTTCTTATGAAATTCCTTGGGGTGTCTACTTTCCAAAAAGGGATAATTTTGGGGGGTTTGGTGCTATTCTGGCATTTCAGAGACTCTGAAACTGTAATAGGTAGTCAGGAAGTGTAATGAGGAAATATAGCCCTTTAGAAGCCTGAAGGTGCTTATTGGATTTTGGGATCCTGTACTTGGCTAGACTGCTAAAAAAGTCTGTCACATGTGGTACCCCCATACTCAGGAGAAGTAGCAGAATGTATTTTGGGGAGTAATTCCACATATACCCATGGCACGTGTGACCAATACATCATTTGAGTGACAATTTTGTGTACAAAAAAAAAATCATTGTGGTAAAAAAACAAATTCTTCTATTGACTCAACAAGCCTCTCAGCAAATAGTTTGGGTAGCTACTTTCCAAAAAGGGGTCGTTTTGGGGGGGGGGGTGGGGGAATTTTATGCCCAGCATTAGAAATTTATGCCACACATTACTCACTCTTCTAACCACCTGATACCTGATACCACTCTTCTACCATCCTGGTATAACCACTCAAAGTCCAATGATGTACCAGTACGTCGTTGGTCCTTGTTGGGTGTATATGCTATGTTCTTTTTTTTTTATGCAGCCTGTGGGCTGAATGAAAAAGAGAAGAAATCTGCCCCAGGCCCACCATTAGAATATACACTTTTAATAGTGGGAACACATGAAATGTGCCAAAAAATATTTTAAAATATATATGCCAAAGCATAGGGGCCATCCACCCACTGGCCACCCCAGGCCCCCATGCTTCGGCATATATGCTCTTTTTTTAACTGCGGATGAAAAATCTCATCCAACAGCACTGCATGCACCTACTTATGTATATTCTAAGAGCAAGACCCTGTTGCTGTCAGAATAAACAAGTCGGTGCTGCAGCTGAATGACCTCCTCATTTCTCAAGCAGGCTTTTTCCCCTTTCTAAGATGGGTATTTATAAGCCGGTGATTAGATCAAATGGTGCCACATACGCCAATTCCAAGACTGTACAAATGTCTAAATAGTGGCACGCTTGAATAAAAATTGTCTACGTATAAGTGGTACCCCATATGGAAAAAGGATGACACCAAGTCCCAAACTATCTTGCCACTGCTCCCCATGTTGTCTGGGCATCCAGGGGGCTCCACCTGACTATCTTTTCCTTTGTAAATCCGAAACTTATATGTATACCCTGTTGCCCTCTCACAGGTCTTATACATCTTGACCCCATATCTGGCACGCTTGTTGTGAAGAAATTGTTTGAATGCAAGATGGCCAGAAAAATTAATGAGGGACTCATCAACGCAGATGTTTTGCTGGGGAGTATGGACATCTGCAAATGTTTGGTTAAGGTGATTTACGACGGGCCGAATTTTGTGGAGCCAGTCAAAATCAGGGTCACCCCGAGGATGACAGAGTGTGTTGTCGCTCAAATGCATAAAACACATAATACTCTCATATCTATGCCTGGCCATAGCAGCAGAGAACACGGGCATATGATGAATTGGGTCTGTGGACCAATACAACCACAATTCATTTTTTTTAGTAATGCCCATGTTGAGGGATACGCCCAAAAAACTTTAAATTTGGAAACTGTATTGGGTTTCCATGTGAATGGTCTGGCAAGGTTTGAATTTGGGTTGGCGGCGATAAACTGTTGTGCATATAAATTGCTTTGATCCACAATCAATCTGTGAAAAACAGCTCCAAAAAATCAAGGCGATTATTTAAATTTGTTGTTTCCACATGATTTGGGCAGTGAATGGGGGAAGTACGGGTGCTGCAGATTTTGTGGGCTACCAATCGGGATTTGCAAGCACATCCGGAAGGATACTAGGGGCTCTAAGAGCCTGTGTGAGAATACTTTGTAGCTGTGGGACACTGCTTGTGCTCGCCACAGCATCAGCTTGTACTGGACTTATGGGACTCGCCACGTCACCAAGTGATACTGCAGTGCTGGTATGTGAAAGACCAGGATGTACTAGGCTGATGGTGCTCAACAGTTCACCAGAATGTAGAGCGGCACTACTACTGGCACTCTGCTGCATATGAGAGTCATCATGCGTTTGGAACATCTCAGCAACATGGGTATGCCTGATCTTAGCAGGGACCTCTTCTCCATCATCTGAGCTATCTGTCAGGGTACCGCTGCTGTCTACAGGTTTGTATTCTGAGGCTGATTGTGTCAGGAAGTCTTCCCCTTCGCTCTCATCTGACATGTTCAGAATCCTGTAGGCATCTTCATTAGAGTACCTTTCCATTGACATTTTGGCCACTAAATTTATAGGTACCTAGTGCAACTCACGGAAAACCTGGCTGTTAGGGGTTGCTTGAACTGCTACAAAAAAGTATACCAGCAAATGCTAACAGAGATCAGGCCTGATTCGGCGAACACCGCAGTTTTGTGTGCAAAGTATCAAGTGATGGTGACCTACTGACACTACACTTGCTGTGGGAGAAGGGGGGGTAAGCGTAGGGGCTAAATGCAGGTGCTGGCAGGTTCAACTGATCCCACTAACGCTGTGTTTTTGGGGACACTATACTAATGTGAACGCTGGTATAGTGCTGATCTGATCAAAGATATTGATCCATTCAGACACTATACTGGCAATGAAGGTTTATTGTGTATGTGAGTGTGTTCCTGGCAATCAAGGGGTTAAATGTGATTACTGGCGTACTGACGGGCAATCTGACGCTATCTGGGAGGGCCGCGAAAACTGCGGGAGCGTGAATCACATGTGTGTATATATATATATATATATATGTGTGATTTTGAGCACCCGTGCCTCCCTGTAGCAGTATTTCTACTATATGTCTTTGCTAAAAAAAAAATGCATTGGTTTACGTGAAAGTTATAGCATTTACAAATGGGGGTATAGATACTGGAATTTTTTTAACTTTTTTACTAATAATGGCAGCGATCAGAGCTGGACTGCAGGACTGTGGTGGGCATTCTGACACTGGGGGGAACTGACTTGGTGTCACTGACATCCCCAGTGACAGCAATACAGTGATCAGTGCAAAAAAAAAACTGACACTGTACTAATGGTACTAGGCAGGAAGGGGTTAGCATGAGGGGCGATCAAAAGGTTAACTGTGGGCTGGGAGTGTTTTACTAGGGGGCGGGGGTGTGTGCTTCACTGTAAGCACACTGCTCTGGGTGGCTGTGCAGAGCCATCTAGAGCAGTATGCCCAAACTGACAGTAAACAAAGCAGCCCTCCTCCCCGTCAGTGATTGTTGGTAATCACCGGGCACCAGCAGGTAATCAGCGGCCGGGACCCGGTGCTTGACAGCCGCAGTCACGAATGGCAGCGAACCACGTATCTATACATGATTTTGTGCACCCGTGTCACTCTGTAGCAGTATTTCTACTATAGAGCAGCGCTGAATCGGTTAATGGTGACAAACGTGGACCACTTATAGTCCCCACCAGTGGCCAATGTGACAGGGTGAAGGGTGATGCAGGTGCACAGTTAGGAGACAGGGACAGAGCATTGTTTTCCTATAATAGGAAGTGCCTGTACAAAGACCTTCATTGCAGGGTCATCAGGTAATAATTTATTAAAAGCTACAGATCAAAAAATATTAAATATAAGTTTTGACATTGCATTACCATTTAAACTTTACATAAGATTTTAGTAATTGGGTTTACATATAATTGCTTGTAACTAAATATAATGACTACTTACATTGTAACTGCAAATGGGTAATGTTGCAGTAAAAATGTTTGCTTTTACTTACCTAAAGGGTTGAACTTGCAATCTGCTCATAAGGTAACTCTGTACAGTATGTGCTGAAGCTGGGTACACACAGTTAATGTTTTTTGTTTTCATACAAAGGGGGGAAAAAACAGATTCCTGCATCCACATGAGTGAGGTATATGGAGGAATCTCCCCTGCTGTGCTATTGCATTCTGACAGCGGGGACCATTCAACAGAAGCTGATCTAACGATCAGCTTCTGTTGAGTAGGGAGGGCCACACATATCAAAATTCATCTGGTCCCTGAGAGGCTGATTTTCGTTCTGTGTGTACCAGCTTAAAAAGGACCCACAATCACGTTTCCCACACCTACTGAACACTCTTAAGAAAGTGGGCAGCACAGTGGCTAAATGGTTAGCACTTCCGCCTGGCAGTACTAGGGTTGCTGGTTCAAATCCCAACCACGGCACCACCTGCCTGGAGTTTGTATGTTCTCCGTGTACCTGCGTGGGTTTCCTCCCACACTCCAAAGACATGCTGGTAGGTTAATTGGCTACATTGGCCCTAGTATGTGTATGAATGTGAGTTAGGGACCTTAGATTGTACACCCCTTGAGGGTTAGGGACTGAGGTGAATGTACAATATATATGTAAAGTGCTGCATAAATTGACAGCGCTATAGAAGTACCTGAAATAAATAATAATAAGAAAGAAAGCATCAAATGGTATATTATATTCTCACTAGGTGCTTGTGCTTCCCTCTGTGTTTTTGGTGCATTTTTGCAGCACGTCCGAGTGTGTTTTTGATGTATTTGTAATGAGATTTTTATGTGTTTTCATGATTTTATGGTTTTGGCCAATGGTAAGCTATGAAAGTTTATTTTGTATAGTGACAATTGAGCAAAGATGCTTGTATACAGAAATGTCATTTAAATAAGCATACATTAGCATGTGCAATAAAGCCATTTCCAGAAGACACTACCATTTGCTTGCTCTCTGTGTTGTCAAGTAACTGTCCCAATCATTGTACACTTAATGGGCAATATTCTACCATGCCCCACATGCTTTGTAGGTGTTGTTGGATGGGTCAAAGAGAAAAGGTCTTACTCTCACCATCCAAAAGAGCTCTTCTGTATCAAACATGGCTTTCTCACTCCCTTGTTATGTGTAGCCTGTAGAATAGGGAATGCGGAACCAAAGGAAGCGCTTGCACCTCTTTCAAAACACACAGCAAGAAAGCACGTAAGTGTAAACAGCCCCATAGAACAGAATCAGAAATGGCTTGTCATGCATTGTTGTGCTTCAGCAAATGCACAACAAATTGAATAGGTGTGAATGCAGCCTTAAGCATTTTCCCAGTAAAATACCAGTTTCTACAGTATTTTCTAGGTGCTGGAGACGAGTAAGTGGTGCAGGATGCTTAAAATATATAGGTTAGGCAGCTTTTTGGGTATGCTTTTGTAACAAAAATCATATATAAACAAAATAATCAGTAGAAAATGATTCAAGATATTTGCTTTTTTGCATCAGTCTTGCATTCTCTCTTCAAAATAGTAAGTCATAAGTAATAAATAACACCCTAAGCTACATATCATCATATTTGGCTTCTAGGGATAATGTTCATTACAAATGATTTATGTTTCCTCTCTTATGTATGTGTGTGTGTGTGTTTGTGTGTGTGTTTTTATTACAGTCCATAAGCAATCCATCTTTGGGATAAAAACATGTAAACTATTTATGTATTAAAGTATACTTTACAGAGGATCTCTCCTCTCCCTGCTTGTCAGGCATAATGTTCATCTGTTGGACAGATGGTGATAGATGTAGAATGGCAAGGCTTTTTAAGCCACTGTAATATTATCAAGGAATTACTTGAAAGAAGAACAGTGAACAGTGAAAAGGAATCATTAAAAGTTAATAACGAAACACTAACGATTACTTGCGTAAGCAATGACTTTGGCATGGCAGGCAAATTATGAGAAGTTATTGTCAGTAAGAAAGTTTGGAACTTCATTAACTGGACATTATACTCAGAATAATTATACTCAGTGGAATTGTCATGTATGAGAAATGCTTTGCTCAGAAATGATTGTCTCTTTCAGTGAACCAAGTGTTTTACCATATTTCTTTGCAGTTTGTTCATATGGTGTTTATGTGCTGTTGCTGTCAGTGACCAGTATTTCATTTTAGCTTTACTGGAAGGTAATGGTTGTCCAGTCTTTATGGTAGTACATACAGTTATTCATATTATGAATAGACAAAGAAATACTGACTTCTATCACACACACTTGCTATATTCCAATAGATGAGTTTAATTCAGGGTCATTGTCACTCTGCTAATAAGGGTTTTGAGTGGCGCTCCTGAAGGTTCAGTTACTAGCTGCCTTTGTAAAATTCTTTGGTATTCCTGGCTTTATGCAAAGCAATGATATTGCCTATATCACCAACCCTCTACTGGATACTCCATAGTACATACAGAATCCAGCATAGTTTAAATATCTAACTGCTATTGATTTCTGAGTTGTCTCTATACTGACACAATTACTGATTTGTTTTAAAGTCAAGCAAGGTTTATCATGGTTGCATATCATTGAGAAACGGGGATCAGCAGTTGTGGTTTTAAGGAATATGTCTCTAAAGCAGATACTTTACCTTTTTTTTTTTGTTCTATTTGATATTTTTATTTAACCGCCTCCCGCCCACCATATAGTACAATGACAGGCGCAAGGCAGTTCTCTTGTTCTGGGAGGACGTCATATGATGTCCTTCCATTCTAACCGCGCATGCACGGCTCCGGGAGCGCTCAGCACGGCAATCGGCAGTGCGCTGTGTCACAGTGGATCACCAATCAATGGAAAGAGCCAAAGATGTCGGCTCAGTCATGTGATCAGCTGTGTCCAATCACAGCCAATCGTGTGTAAATAGGGAAATGCCGGTTATCGGCATTTCTCCCCACACAAGCTGTCACGCTGACAGCTCGAGAGGAGAGGAGAGCCGGTAATCGGCATCCCTCAGAGGGGACATGTACACTGATCATCAGGGCACTGATGATCAGTGTGCCCTGATGATCTCTGTAGCCCCAGCAGTGCCACCTGTCAGTGTTCATCAGTGCCAGCTGTCGGTGCTCATTCATGCCACCTGCCAGTGCCACATCAATGCCACATATCAGTGCCTACCAGTGCACATCAATGCCCATCTGAGCTGCCTTTCAGTGTCACCCATCAGTGCCAGTCAGTGCCACCTATCAATGCCAGTCAGTGCCACCTATCAGTGCTGCCAATCAGTGCCGCCAGTCAGTGCCGCCTATACGTGTGCATCAGTACCACCTAACAGTGCCAGTCCGTGCCACCTAACAGTGCCAGTCAGTGCCGCCTATCAGTGCCACCTATCAGTGCCATATATGAGTGCTGCCTTTCAGTGCCCATCAGTGATGCCTGTCAATGCCCATCAGTGCCACCTACCAGTGCCTCCCCATCAGTGCCACCTATCAGTGTCCATCAGTGCAGCCTATCAGTGCTCATCACTGCAGCCTCATTAGTGCACATCAGTGAAGGAGAAAAATCACTTATTTACAAAATTTTATAACAAAAACTAAGAAATAACTTTATTTTTTCAAAATTTTCAGTGGTTTTTGGTTTGTTTAAGAAAAAATAAAAAACCCAGAGGTGATTAAATACCACCAAAATAAAGCTCTATCTGTCACAAAAAAATGATAAAAATTTAATATGGGTACAGCGTTGCATGACCGCACAATTGTCATTCAAAGTGCAACAGCGCTGAAAGCTGGAAATTGGCCTGGGCAGGGAGGGGGTATAAGTGCCCTGTAGGCTAGTAGTTGAAAGCAACGAAAATCACAATTACTGTATTAACATAACATTGTTTTATGTTAGGAAAATGTATAGCTTCTTCAGATTGATTGTAAGCCTCTCTGTGGATTTTTTGAAGTGCTATCTTCAGATGCCTTGGTGTGCCCTGATGTTTACCTATATTATGTAGGGTTTACTACCTCAGGCAGGCTCTAACAACAACAAATATAACTTTCATTTCCCAATTGACAGATACTGTATTAAAGTGGTAGCTCAGTGTGAGGCTCATATTCACAAGACTTTTTATGTATCAAGCTAGCATCTCCATCTTACCACTCATGGAAAACTACTTGCGGATGGCTTTTTAATTATGGGGCTACTCCATTAGTCCCACATTACCTTTGCTGACAGAAATTTGCTATTACTCATTTCCTCAATTGTTGTGCCCAGGGGCGGACTGACAACTCATGGGGCCCCCGGGCAATAGGGATCATGGGGCCCCTGTGTCCTTGCCCAAACGTAAAAAAGCCTATGAAAAAGGTATCAGGGGCATCTCATGGGACCCCCTACTGACCTCGGGCCCTCGGGCAGTGCCTGAGTTTCCAAATGGTCAGTCCGCCCCTGCTTGTGCCCATATGACACCATTCAAATATCCTTGTTTTTGGTCCCTGTTGTGCAGATTTGCACCCACTATGGGGGTTATTTACTAAAGCTGGAGACTGCAAAATCTGGTGCACCTCTGCATAGAAATCAATCAGCTTCCAAGTTTTGTTGCCAAAGCTTAATTGAACAAGCTGAAGTTAGAAGCTGATTGGGTACCATGCAAGCGTCACCAGGTTCTGCGTGCACCATTTTTAGTAATGTAATCTCCCCCTATTTGTCCTAATGATCATTGTCAAGGGAACTGAAAGTGATAGGAAATCTTGAAAGGACCTTTGTTTTAGTAATAGTTGTCTAAGAAGAAATGATTTGGACAGATCTCCTCTAATTTTCTGTTGTGCCTCAAAACAAAAGTGAAGCTGGCTATAGGTGTATCGAAATCCAACTGGTTCAAAAGGGAACTGTTGAATTTTGTTCTGTTTTTGGCCCTACCCATTTGACAGAAGTCAAATTAACAAGTTGGAAGGTTTGTCGATCAGCAGTTACAGTCACTGATCAGTGTATTTTGACAGCACCAAGTACTGTTATTAGAACATAATGTCCCTGTGGGGGGGAGATTCCTTCATCCACTTTGTTTGTCTGGATGGATGGATGAATATGTTAATTTTTTTCTTTCTTTTGTCTTCAGCCCACTGGCTGAATAAAAAAAAAAGAACCATCTATGACTAGCTAATGGAACATCTTCCTAATTTTACACATAAGAAGAAAACACTTGGCAGATGTTTTATCAATTCAACATGATATCTAAAACAAGAAGATGTTTTGGGCTTGGATATACTTTAACCTCTCTAAATCCTAACCCTAAGACTGAAACTTTAAGTAATCATGCTAAGCTCTGAGTGTGACACCAATATAACACATCACTCTTAGACTAACCCTCTAATATTAAAGCTCTTCCGATTTATTGTTATTGGGTCCTATGTTCAAAGCAGCCATGCTAAGTCCTCAATACTAAGCACTTAAAGATACTTCCGCTAAGCTGTGAGTACTAAGAACTACTGTCTTGGGTTTCCCACAGACCAAGTAAAAGTTGTCATCTCTCTCCTGTCCAGGGAGTTATTAGATTTGGCAAGCTTCAGTTGGTCTTCCACCCTTTATGAAAAGAGTGAACATATTCCCAAAAACTTGTCCCTGTTCTTGTAATTTTTTGTAAAGATTTGGCTAACATGATTACACTTCCACTGTGATTTCCCATGTCATAGAGGTATGTTAAGCTTGCCTCTTTAATTTCAGGGAGAGTTTCCAGAATTGCCTACATTTTCCTTGCTCCTAGCATTGAGAATGCACTAATTTAACAGGAACCTATGCAAGTGTCACAGTCTAGATATTCAGAAGTGAAGTACCTACACTCACTAAGAATCGTATTCCAGGCTGTGAAGCACAAACTTCTGGGTTTGCCTTGGCAATGCTTTCACATTTCAGTAGCAGATATGATTTACAGAGACATTCTGTCTTGGCACCACTTGATTCAGTATTACATACAGAAGGTCACCCCACCTTGTGTTTTGTTGCAGAAACTTCTCTGTTGCTAAGATGCAAAATGCAACTTTTCAAATGAAATCAGCAAGAAACAGGCTGAAAAGCTGCCACCCCATTTCCTATATGATTGTAGCATAAAATATGCCTCCTGAGCTAGTGTCACGTTCTTTTTTGGTGAACTGTAGGATGGCAGCCTTGAACCATGCATCAATTTTATATGTATAATTTGAGTAAGAGATTAATGCAAACAAATACTTTTCAATTACTTTTTAAACTGTTTGATGATTTGCAAGAGACCATCATCTTCCCTAAGCTTTAACCCCTTTGCTGTTGCTATTATAAGTATTAAGCTGGCTATACACTGCTAAGCTGTTTTTGTTCAGTCTACAGGCTGAATGAAAAAACAGATTCCTCTATCTAAACAAATAAAGCTGATGGGAGGAACCTCCAAGGTGGGATATTGTATTCTAACAACTGCCCCTGTTGCTGTCAGAATTCACTAATCAATGGCTTCAGCAGATTGGCTGCAGTTGCTGACTGCAAAAAGTTTTCAAACATACTGTATTTCTTTAACAGAGGTGGATCAAATGGTTGACTTAAGCTGAGAAGGGACTGCTACACACTGGTCTAAAATTGTCTGGTCCCTGCTGAATTTTGATTTGTGTATGGCCAGTTGTACAGTGACAGCTGTACCAGCATGTATGCAGACCCTGGGGCTTACTTGCTCGCACAGCATGAGCCTGATATCATTTTTTTTCAGGTAGCAGCAGCCTGCTTTTCAGTAAAAGTGTTCAGAATGACTATAAAGCCACCCAATCACTTTTACTGTACTTGACAGTTCCACCCCTCAACATGTACATTATCCCTTATGGCTCTTAACTTACAGTGATTGTTCAGGGCCTCAATTTACTAATAAAGCTGGTTACAGTATTAAAATGTGTACATTCTCATAACATGCGCATTGCAAGAGATTAATATTCAAACAGGCTTTACTCCCAAAAACGTTGACTTTGGCTGTGTCAAGCAAACTATTATAAGCTTAAATAAATTAAAGATATTTTTACGAAGGGGCAAACTTCCACATACTGATGTTACAATACTTACCTATTCTGCTCCCAATTCCTAAAGACATGATTTGTAGCTCATATATTCTCTCAGAGCAACATCAAACCCCATCATTTTCATTCCAGAACAGATCTTAGATTTTTCCAGATTTATTTTTTAATATGTCAGACCTTTCTTGTGAGTATATCTGTCAGTGCTCTGGTCAGACCATGATCCAGTTGTGATTTGTTGCTCATCTCTGAGCCCTAAACCTGTAGTTTCCTTGTGGGTGCTCAATGATTTGTTAGGCCACATTCACACAGTCGGCTATATGAGATCATCAGATTCTGTCTGTGTCCCCGTTAGGCAGTTTTTGAAAGTGAAAGAAAAGGAAAATCCTAAATTTTGGGTTGTCCCCAGAAAAGAAATAGATTGTAAATCTTCCAATGGGGACACTAGTTCTGTTGGCCCGGGAGGCCCCAAGGGATTCCCTTAATTTGCAGGATTTCTCACTTCCTGTTTTGGCTAAGGGACAGGAAGCAAAGAGAAATCTCCTCAATGGGACACAGATAGAAAAAAACTGACAAGGGTTATAACCCTCCCTTTATTCTCTCCAAAATTAAAAACAAAGTTTTGCCTTTAACTCTACTTTATATATAGTCCTAAAAATAATTCACACTAAAAATATCACCCAATGACTCAATACTCAAATGGGTCAGTTAATCCATTGTGTTCAAACTTTTTTCATACCTTTGAGAGTATGTAAGTAAGTGAAAACATCTGCAAAAATGCTTAATTTTTTTTTTTATAATTAACTTTTTATTGATTTTTGAACATTTACAACAAACAGAGTTGCATAGAAACACAGTATAACAAACACAGAGCAGCAAAAGGACAGAGAAATAGGCTCATCAATGAGAGGTATATGGATACATACAATGTCAATACATAACAGTGAATTAGCAATCATTTTCAGACAATTGAGTAGACAAGTCGGAATTGGAAGTATCCCATGGTTCCCAGACTGCTTCAAAAGTGGGAACAGAGTTAGCATGCAAGGCAGTGAGGTTTTCTAATTTCTGCTATAACCTTCATCAATTCTGATAGCGTAGGTGGCGTAGTAGAAAGCCAGTGCATGGGAATGGTTCTCCTGACCGCCGTTAAAATGTTGGAGGAAAGTTTCTTTTACAGAAGTAGCCATATTAGGTCAAGGACCTCTCTCCAAAAGGGAGTAATGTACTGGCAAGTCCAAAAAATGTGGAAAAGAGTGCCGGTTTCCTCGCCACAACGCCAGCAGACAGTAGGAACATTCGGGTTACAAGCACGGAGAACCTCAGGAGTCCTATACCAAAACATCAGAATTTTATAAGTGTTTTCTTTATATACTACACCTATAGAAGATCTGGAGGAGGCCTCCCAAATCCTGCTCCATTGATTCAAGGCAATGTCACACTGGAGGATTTGGGGCCATTTATACATATAAAGTTGGGTATCAATAGAAAGGGGGCTGGTGTCTAAAAGCAGCTTATACGTAGAGGAAATTATGCCCTGTTGGTATGGGCCTTGGATGCAGATGCGCTCAAAGGAGGTAGGTTTCTCAAGTGTCAAAGTAGAGGCTTTGGATTAAAAGAAATGACGTATCTGTAGATAAACATAATATTGGTGGGGTGACATATATCAGTGGCTTTTTGAATCTCAGAGAGGGATTTAAACTTACGAGTCACTGGATGGACCAAGTGTTGCAACTGAAATAGATTGGCCTTGGACCAGGGATGCACACGAGCCAAGGCCAGGCTATCTGGGAGACTGGGATTAAACATGACATTGGTCAAGGGGGAACACAGAACACAGGGCGAATTTAGTCCTACACCGCCTCCATATAGGTAATGTAAACTGCATGGGTCCAAGCAGGAGATGTTTGTGAGAGGAGGTTTCAGTGTTGGTCATAGGCCATAGGAGAGAACAAGGGTGCATCAGACTTTATTGTAGCCATTCAATCTCGGCCCATTTATTAGGGGGGCGCTGGGAGAACCATGAGACAAGAGCATGAAGGTGAGTAGCTAAGTAGTACGACACAATGTCTGGGGGCCCCAGACCCCCCCTAGATCGAGGAGAGAGAAGGACAGTATGGGCAATCCGGTGAGATTTATTATGCCAGATGAAGTGGAGGAAGGACTTCTGAAGAGAGTGTAATTTGGACATGGGGATAGGAACAGGAAGTGTCTCAAACGGATACAAGAGTTTAGGCAATATGGTCATTTTTAGTGCATTGATCCGTCCAAGGAAAGAGATGGGAATATTGTCCCAGGATTTTAAGGATTGAAAAATTGCATGAAACAGAGGGGAGAAGTTAGCAGCATAAAGGGAGTGATAGGAGGAAGTAAGATTGGTACCTAAATATATTGAGGAATGGGGACACCGCCGGTATAGATAATTCAACTGAAGGGAAGATAAAAATGTAGATGATATATGGAGTGGTAATACTTCAGTTTTAGACTCATTAACCTTATATCCCGACAGGGCACCGAAGAGCTGTAAAGTACGATGTAAAACAGGTAAACTAGTGTGGGGCTCCGTCAGCCTCAGCAAGATGTTATTAGCGAACAGGGACAATTTAAAGTCACTGTTATGGGTGCGTATCCCTTGGATATCCAGGTTGGATCTAATAGTAATGGTCAGGGGTTCTAAACAGATGATAAACAACAAAGGGGAAAGTGAACAACCCTGGCACAGACCATTTGACATCCGGAAGGAAGGTGATAAAAACAACACCACTTTGACCTGGGAGGTGGGGGTGGAGTAAAGAGTTTTCAAAGCTGCTAGAAACGGACCGCTAAACCCAAATCTCACCAGGACCAGAAACATAGGCCAGCTAAGTCGGTCAAACACTCTTTGGACGTCGAAGCTCAACAAGAGAGTAGGGGTCGAGGACTTATTAACAAGATCGATCAAGTCAATAGTCCTAGTATTATCCGCGGCATGTCTAGCCGGTACAAAACCCACCTGGTCTCTGTACATACGTTTGGAAATACACTTGGCTAGTCTGTTAGCTAGTATTTTCGTAAATATCTTGTAATCAGAGTTTAATAAGGCTATGGGGCGTTAATTATCTGGAAGGGAGTGGTCTACCTGACTTTGGCTTGGTATCAAGAGATCCCCGAATTTTCCACTTCTTAATAGGAGATTTAACAGGACTGATTGGCATATTCAAGGCTTTGGACATCTTTTTATGTCCTTTTCCATCTGTATAAAGTTCCATTACCTTGTTATGCAGGACTTTGGACAGTTCTTTTCTGATCCCCATGGCTCAGTATCTAGCCTAGTCAGTGCTTCCACATAAGAGCTCACAAACTCATTGACTATATATACACTGACACTAATTTCAATTTAAAAGGTCACAGATGTGGGACATTAACCTCTAATTGGCATTTTAACCCGTTTGTGTCACCTTGTGTGTCTGTACCAAGGCCAAACATTCCAGGGTATGTAAACTTTTGATCATGGCCATTTGGGTGATTTCTGTTATCATTATGATTTAAAAAGGAGCCAAACAACTATTTGATAATAAATGGCTTCATTTGATCATCCTTCAATAAAAGAGCATTTTTTGGCATGATCATTCATACTTTCAATATCAGTGCCAAAATTTCACAATTTCTGCCAGGGCATTTAAGCTTTTGAGCACAACTGTAGCAGTTGACCAGAGTTAGGTGCATACAGGTTCAAAAGCACAAATGGGGAACCCTCATACATACATTCCAGTAAAACATAACGACCAAGTGGGTCAACCCTGGAGGAGGAGACCCGTAGGGAGCAGTTTTTTTTTAATCAAAATAGCCACTCCTGATTTCCCGGAGGGGTCAAAAGCTGAATAGGATTGTGGAAAGCTTTTAGAGGCAAAGCGAAAAGAGCCATCATGTTTGAAATGAGTTTCCTGAATAAATATTATGTCTGCTCCCAAGGATCTGAACATCCACCGTTTTTGAATTGAGTTAAGACCTTTGACATTTTATAACAACAGCTTTAAAGCCATAATGAAACAGCAATAGATGTATCAGCTGTGTAACCTGAGTATACAGGAAAATTATCATCGATGAGGCAAAACAGAAAACAACAGAGATAGAAAACCAGGTGATTATCAAGGCAACGGGCCTATTACATACAAATAAGTAAACACAAATGCAACACCTCCTGTGCTCAGGGACCAGATCAGTAGGGGGCCAGTGGACCATGTAAGGGAATTCCCGTGAGACGGCTGGCGAATAGATGTGTGCATGCGCGATCACGCACGTGCAGACGCATGGCGAAGATTGGCGCCAGACGGACTATTTAAAAGGTGCCTCTGCCTGTGCTGAGTGATGACTGGTCTTTAGTTGTTCCCCGTTTCCTGCTCGTTCCTGTGTGATTTCCTTGTTGCTGACCCAGCTTGTTCTTGACCTGACTCTGATTTCTCTCCTGCTTGATACTTGTTCCTGACTTCGGCTCTACTCCTGACTTTGGCTTGCTTATGATTTGGTACCTCGCTGTCTGCCCGTTGATGACCCCAGCTATTTCTATGACATTGCTCCTGTCTCCCATCCCAGCTTCCTGTCTTACTCTGGTGCACACCTGGCGATCTACCATACCAGCTCTGCATATCACTACTGATCCTGAATCGGAGGTTCATCAGTCTTCCAAAGTCTCCAACTGAAAGAGCTGCAAACAACATCTGCTGGTACTCTTGTTCCTCTGGTCCCTAGACACCCTCTGTTCCACTTCCAGTGGGGTCAGGGCTAGTGACACAAATGAGGCCGACCTCGTCATTTCAGTCTCCAATCAGGTACGTGACAGACCAATACTATTGGAGAGTATGGGAATTTGTCCAGGACCGATCAAAGGCTGTGCAGCTCTAATACGAACAGGGGAAGCTCGATACAAACTGTAGTGGAGAACAAAAGAGAGAGCGCACCAACCTTGCGCATTACCTCAGTAAAAAATTAATTGATACATAGGAGATATACTCAAATGTAGTAGTAAAACAAGCATGTAAAATCCAAAATCGAACCACACGATAAGGAGACACGTGCGGATCCCTTCGGAAGGGGAGTCTATCAGAGTGACGCTGCCACGTTTTGAAGGGGGGGGTCTCTTCTTCATCAGAGCTAGCCATACTGAGAACCCTCTCCTGTTCCACCAGGTGCTCTATTGGATTGAGATCTGGTAACTGTGGAGGCCATTGGAGTACAGCAAACTCATTGTCATGTTCAAGAAAGCAGTTTGAGATGATTTGAGCTGTGTGACATGGTGCATTATCCTGCTGGAAGTAGCCTTCAGAAGATGGGTACACTGTAGTCATAAAGGGATGGACATGGTCAGCACAACACTCAGGTAGGCCCTGGCATTTAACAATGCTGAATTGGTACTAAGGGGCCCAAAGTGTGCTAAGAAAGTATCCCCAACATAATTATACCACCACCACCAGCCTGAACAGCTGATACAAGGCAGGATGGATCCATGCTTTCATGTTGTTTATGCCAATTCTGATCCTACCCACTGAATGTTGCAGCTGAAATTGAGACTCCTCAAACCACGTAACGTTTTTCCAATATTCTATTCTCCAATTTTGGTGAGCCTGTGCGAAGTCTGCCCATTCTCCTCTGACATCAACAAGGCATTTTCGTCGACACAACTGCTGCTCGCTGGATAGTTTTGCTTTTTCTGACCATTCTCTGTAAACCCTACAGATGGTTGAGTGTGAAAATCCCAGGAGATCAGCAGTTTTTAAATACTAAACCAGCCCGTCTGGCACCAACAACCATGCCACGCTCAAAGTCACTTAAGTGTTACTAAACCCAGAACCTTGCATTCACTATATCTGCTATTCCACAGTACACAGAACATAGAAGTGCAATTATTTTAGTAAATATAAACTGCTAAATACCTTTACTCATTAGCAGTTAGAAAAGTCTTATGACTTCTATCAGTGTTCAGCAGAGCACTGGTTAAAGCTTGTAGGAGGAGTTTTCTTTCTGCTCTAGGAGGATGCAAAACCCCTGACCTCTGTCTGGACAGTGCTAATTGGCCCTGTGCTGATCACATGCACTCTCCCAAGAAAATTAAAACTTCTCTAGCAATACACACTAAACTGAGCATGTGCATAAGGGCTACAGGTTCAGTCTGTTTTATCAGGAGATAAGAAGTGGACATTTGAACAAGAGGAGGGGCAGAGAAGACAGGATCAAATGGCCTTTTTACACAATGCAGAGGATTAACTCCTTAGGTTCCACAGTGAGTATAACAAGCATGCTTTACTGCATATACAGACTTATTTTACTGTTGTGGGTTTAGTAACACTTTAAATCCCCTTTCTTCCCCATTCTGATGCTTGATTTGAACTTCAGCAAGCTGTCTTTTCCACATCTAGATGACTAAATGCATTGAGTGACCGATTAGCAATTTGTGTTACCAAGCAATTGAACAGGTGTACCTAATAAACAGGTTGGTGAGTGTATTCAGCAGATTGTTAGCCGTGCCTGTTAAAGAAATAGCCAGAACCTCATCCTAGTGTAACCATCCCCATCTAAGCCACTTTACATATGACCTAAGGCCTTCACATTAAAATCATGTTCAGTAATGAAAAACAAAATATAGGGAGTAAATCTTCCTGTTATGACCCACTCATCATGATATACTATTCTTTTTCCAAAAATGGCATTTTCAAATTGTATTGTACAGTAGGTGATTCTGGCTATCCTTGTCTGCCCTGGCCGCTAACACCACTCTTGAGGCGCTCAACATCTGCATAAACTCGCTACAATGCAGCAAGACATGTCATTGAGTAGACCTTTAGGGTTCTTAAAAGCAGGTTCTGCTGTGTCTCGCTATCTAGTGGTTTTCTGCACTGTAGCCCTGAAAAATGTTGGTGACATGTTTTTGGCCTGCTGCCTCCTTCATAACTTAGCCCACCGTGCAGGATTGCTCCTCGATATCCTCAAGGTTTAAGATACTGAGGAGAACCCTATTCCACCAATCTCTAAGCCATATCACAGTGAGAGTGGCCATCAAGTCTGACAGCCCTTCATACAAAACTATTTTTCAAGGTATGCATCAACATTTACTCTGTAAACCTTACCATACAGTTTACTCAGGAACACACGAAAATGGTCCTATATCAGGCTGCCTGTAACCCTCTCACTTCAACACAAACTGATCATTTCAGCAACTTCTGCTGAAACTCTGATCTCTTGCTTGAACATATGTCACTAGCAATACATTCATTCTACACAAAGATCTTTGGACATATCTTAGGTGAAAATTCTTTCCACACAAAACCATTCAATGTATTCTGCTACATGTCTTTGCTAAAAAAAATCCCCAAAAAATCCCAATACGTGTAAAGTAATTGGTTTACGTGAAAGTTATAGCATTTACAAATGGCGATATAGATACTGGAATTTTTTTTTTACTAATAATGGCGGCGATCAGCGACTTATAGCGGGACTTCGGTGGGCATTCTGACATGGGGGGGGGGACTGACTTGGTGTCACTGACATCCCCAATGACACCAATACAGTGATCAATGATAAAAAAAACCTGACACTGTACTAATGGCACTGGGCAGGAAGGGGTTAACATGAGGGGCGATTGAAGGGTTAACTGTGTGCTGGGAGTGTTTTACTAGGGGGCGGGGGGTGTGTGCTTCACTGTAAGTACACTGCTCTGGATGGCTGTGCACAGTCATCCAGAGCAGTGCACCCAAATCGACAGGGAGGAGGACTGTTAGTAAACAAAGCAGCCCTCCTCCCCATTAGTGATTGTCGATAATCACCGGGTGCCAGCGGGTATTCACCGCAGGTGATTGTTGATAATCTCCGGGAGTCCTCTATCCGGAAATGCAAAATCATGTATATATACATGTGATTTTGTGCACCCCTGCCACCCTGTAGCAGTATATCTGCTATAGGGCGGTGGGGATGTCGCTAAAGTAAAGTAATAAAAACAATATGTTGATCAACAATATTATTATTAGTAGAGATGAGCGAATTATTCAAAAATTCGATTCGGCTGATTCGCCGAATTTGAGGAAGAAATTCGATTCGATGCGAATTTATTCGCTACGAATTTAACTTATAAAAAGGGTTTCTAGGCTTCAGAGAGCCTTTAAATTAGTGCAGAACACTGTACCTTTAATTTAAATGCCCTTGGAGATGAGGAAGGAGAAGGAGAAGGATGAGAAGAAGGAGAAGGAGAAGGATGAGAAGAAGGAGAAGGATGAGAAGAAGGAAAAGGAGAAGGATGAGAAGAAGGAGAAGGATGAGAAGAAGGAGAAGGATGAGAAGAAGGATGAGAAGAAGGAAAGGATGAGAAGAAGGATGAGAAGAAGGAGAAGGATGAGAAGAAGAAGGATGAGAAGAAGAAGGATGAGAAGAAGAAGGATGAGAAGAAGAAGAAGGATGAGAAGAAGGAGAAGGATGAGAAGAAGAAGAAGGATGAGAAGAAGAAGAAGGATGAGAAGAAGAAGAAGGATGAGAAGAAGAAGAAGGATGAGAAGAAGGAGAAGGATGAGAAGAAGAAGAAGGATGAGAAGAAGGAGAAGGATGAGAAGAAGAAGAAGGATGAGAAGAAGAAGAAGGATGAGAAGAAGGAGAAGGATGAGAAGAAGAAGAAGGATGAGAAGAAGGAGAAGGATGAGAAGAAGAAGGATGAGAAGAAGAAGAAGGATGAGAAGAAGGAGAAGGATGAGAAGAATAAGAAGGATGAGAAGAAGAAGAAGGATGAGAAGAAGGAGAATTCCAAGCCGGCAAAAAGTGTATCTGCAGAGCTCCGCTATTTCTTAGCGGAGCTCTGCAGATACACTTAGCGGAGCTCTGCAGATAAACTTAGCGGAGCTCTGCAGATACACTTAGCGGAGCTCTGCAGATACACTTTTTGCCGGCTTGGAATTCTTCTTATTTTCATCCTACTTCTTCTTCTTCTTCATCCTCATCCTCATCCTCAGAAGAAGAAGAAGAGGATGAGGATGAGGATGAAGAGGAAGAAGAAGAAGAAGTAGGATGAAAATAAGAAGAATTCCAAGCCGGCAAAAAGTGTATCTGCAGAGCTCCTCTATTCTGCAGATACACTTAGAGGAGCTCTGCAGATACACTTTTTGCCGGCTTGGAATTCTTCTTATTTTCATCCTACTTCTTCTTCTTCTTCTTCTTCTTCTTCTTCTTCATCCTCATCCTCATCCTCAGAAGAAGAAGAGGATGAGGATGAAGAAGAAGAAGAGGAAGTAGGATGAAAATAAGAAGAATTCCAAGCCGGCAAAAAGTGTATCTGCAGAGCTCCGCTAAGCGTATCTGCAGAGCTCCGCTATTTCTGACAGTTCTCTGACATTCACTCCATACAGCGGTTGAAACATTGTATCTATTTGTTTCCATAAATGGAAACAAATAGATACAATGTTTCAACCGCTGTATGGAGTGAATGTCAGAGAACTGTCAGAAATAGGCTATTTCTGACAGTTCTCTGACATTCACTCCTCAACCGCTGTATGGAGTGAATGTCAGAGAACTGTCAGAAATAGCGGAGCTCTGCAGATACACTTAGCGGAGCTCTGCAGATACACTTTTTGCCGGCTTGGAATTCTTCTTATTTTCATCCTACTTCTTCTTCTTCATCCTCATCCTCTTCTTCTTCTTCTGAGGATGAGGATGAAGAAGAAGAAGAAGAAGAAGAAGAAGTAGGATGAAAATAAGAAGAATTCCAAGCCGGCAAAAAGTGTATCTGCAGAGCTCCTCTATTCTGCAGATACACTTAGAGGAGCTCTGCAGATACACTTTATGCCGGCTTGGAATTCTTCTTATTTTCATCCTACTACTTCTTCTTCTTCTTCTTCTTCTTCTTCTTCATCCTCATCCTCAGAAGAAGAAGAAGAGGATGAGGATGAAGAAGAAGAAGTAGGATGAAAATAAGAAGAATTCCAAGCCGGCAAAAAGTGTATCTGCAGAGCTCCTCTATTTCTGACAGTTCTATGTCAGAGAACTGTCAGAAATAGAGGAGCTCTGCAGATACACTTTTTGCCGGCTTGGAATTCTTCTTATTTTCATCCTACTTCTTCTTCTTCTTCATCCTCATCCTCTTCTTCTTCTTCCGCGGATGAGGATGAGGATGAAGAAGAAGAAGAAGAAGTAGGATGAAAATAAGAAGAATTCCAAACCGGCAAAAAGTGTATCTGCAGAGCTCCTCTAAGTGTATCTGCAGAATAGAGGAGCTCTGCAGATACACTTTTTGCCGGCTTGGAATTCTTCTTATTTTCATCCTACTTCTTCTTCTTCTTCTTCATCCTCATCCTCATCCTCAGAAGAAGAAGAAGAGGATGAGGATGAGGATGAAGAAGAAGAAGAAGAAGTAGGATGAAAAGAAGAATGAAAAGAAGAAGAAGAATGAAAAGAAGAAGAAGAAGAATGAAAAGAAGAATGAGAAGAATGAAAAGATTCTTCTTCTTCTTCTTTTCATTCTTCTTTTCATTCTTCTTCTTCTTTTCATTCTTCTTCTTCTTCTTTTCATTCTTCTTTTCATTCTTCTTTTCATTCTTCTTTTCGTTCTTCTCATTCTTCTTTTCATTCTTCTCATTCTTCTTCTCATTCTTCTTTTCATTCTTCTTCTCATTCTTCTTTTCATTCTTCTTCTTCTTTTCATTCTTCTTTTCATTCTTCTTTTCATTCTTCTTCTCATTCTTCTTTTCATTCTTCTTCTTTTCATTCTTCTTTTCATTCATTCTTCTTTTCATTCTTCTTCTTCTTTTCATTCTTCTTTTCATTCTTCTCATTCTTCTTTTCATTCTTCTTCTCATTCTTCTTCTCATTCTTCTTTTCATTCTTCTTCTTCTTTTCATTCTTCTTTTCATTCTTCTCATTCTTCTTCTTCTTTTCATTCTTCTTTTCATTCTAATTTTCATTCTTCTTCTCATTCTTCTTTTCATGAAGAAGAAAAGAAGAATGAGAAGAATGAAAAGAAGAATGAAAAGAAGAAGAAGAAGAAGAAGAATGAAAAGAAGAATGAAAAGAAGAATGAAAAGAAGAATGAAAAGAAGAATGAAAAGAAGAAGAAGAAGAATGAAAAGAAGAAGAAGAAGAATGAAAAGAAGAAGAATGAAAAGAAGAAGAAGAAGAATGAAAAGAAGAATGAGAAGAATGAAAAGATTCTTCTTCTTCTTTTCATTCTTCTTTTCATTCTTCTTCTTCTTTTCATTCTTCTTCTTCTTCTTTTCATTCTTCTTTTCATTCTTCTCATTCTTCTTTTCATTCTTCTCATTCTTCTTCTCATTCTTCTTTTCATTCTTCTTCTCATTCTTCTTTTCATTCTTCTTCTTCTTTTCATTCTTCTCATTCTTCTTTTCATTCTTCTTTTCATTCTTCTTTTCATTCTTCTTCTCATTCTTCTTTTCATTCTTCTTCTTTTCATTCTTCTTTTCATTCTTCTTCTCATTCTTCTTTTCATGAAGAAGAAAAGAAGAATGAGAAGAATGAAAAGAAGAATGAAAAGAAGAAGAATGAAAAGAAGAATGAAAAGAAGAATGAGAAGAATGAAAAGAAGAATGAAAAGAAGAAGAAGAATGAAAAGAAGAAGAAGAATGAAAAGAAGAAGAAGAAGAATGAAAAGAAGAAGAAGAATGAAAAGAAGAATGAGAAGAATGAAAAGAAGAAGAATGAAAAGAAGAATGAAAAGAAGAAGAATAATGAAAAGAAGAAGAAGAAGAATGAAAAGAAGAATGAAAAGAAGAAGAAGAATGAAAAGAAGAAGAAGAAGAATGAAAAGAAGAATGAAAAGAAGAATGAAAAGAAGAATGAGAAGAATGAAAAGATTCTTCTTCTTCTTCTTTTCATTCTTCTTTTCATTCTTCTTCTTCTTTTCCTTCTTCTTTTCATTCTTCTCATTCTTCTTTTCATTCTTCTCATTCTTCTTCTCATTCTTCTTTTCATTCTTCTTCTCATTCTTCTTTTCATTCTTCTTCTCATTCTTCTTTTCATTCTTCTTCTTCTTCTCATTCTTCTTTTCATTTTTCTTTTCATTCTTCTTCTCATTCTTCTTTTCATGAAGAAGAAAAGAAGAATGAGAAGAATGAAAAGAAGAAGAAGAATGAGAAGAAGAATGAGAAGAAGAATGAGAAGAAGAATGAAAAGAAGAATGAGAAGAATGAAAAGAAGAAGTATTCCAGTACAGCAAAAAGTGTATCTGCAGAGAGCTCCGCTATTTCTGACAGTTCTCTGACAGTTCCTTCACATGTACAGCGGTTGAAACATTGTATCTATTTATTTCCGAATAAAAACATCTGTATCCTAAATGGAAACAAATAGATACAATGTTTCAACCGCTGTACATGTGAAGGAACTGTCAGAGAACTGTCAGAAATAGCGGAGCTCTCTGCAAGGACACTTTTGCCGGCTGATCGGGAAAAATCCGATTCGCGCACCCGAATTATGCAAATATTCGGATTCGACGCGAATCAAATTTTTCCTGAAATTCGAAACGAATTCCACTTCGCCTGGTTCGATTCGCTCATCTCTAATTATTAGGCCAAACAACCAGTGTTAGAACAGAACTGTGCAAATTCACTGTATATGCAAGTCTTGAGGTATATGACAAAGGAACTTAGGTGTCCAATCCCACTTTGATACACACCACTAAACATCTAATTGCCTAGAAGGACAGTGATGGAGATGTACTAAAACTGCAGCACATACAATTTGGCTCAGCTGGGTCTAGTAATCAGCTAGGTGTTATTGGCCAAGCTTTATAGAACAAGCTGAAATAGATGCTCATTGGTTACTATGACCAGCTGTACCTGATTCTCTGTGTTCCAGTTATAGCAAATAGCACTCAATGCCTATTCTCCATAATCAAAAACCACACATGTGCCAAGATATAGCAGTGACTTACTGCAAAATAGAACATCCCAAAGGAATTTGAAAGTGAAAGTTTTTTTTTTCCAGTAATGGAGTGTTACAACCCCTGTTTGTGTGTTTTCGCCATCTCTGTCCCAATGGTGAGATTCACCCTCTATTGTTTGGATGACAAGACAAAATGTAGGTTTTATAGTCCTTTCACTCTCACTAATAAGGACAAACCGTAGAAATAGAGAGAGGGAATCTCCTTAACACGGCACAGACAGCAAGAAAAAAATGACAAAATGTTCTAATCCCTTTCTGTCGTATCAAAAAAAAACATGCCACCTTCAGTTGCACTTTCTTGCAGTGCAATACAAAAGTCACATATACTGTAAATAACACATATTAGGCAAAAAACTGGTGGCTAGGCATTATCAGGTGGTGGATTAAAGCCAGAAGACTTGTTAAACCACTGTCTGAGTAAATCAAGTTTCTTTTGTTGATGCTCAGTTGTACTTGTAAATAATTCCTGCATACGTGCGTTCATGCCCTTAATTTCTAGTTCAATGGCCTTTAAACGACCCTATAAGATTTCAAAATGTTCTAGCTTTGCCTGGTGGAGCCTCTCACTCTGCTGTTGCTCAAAACAAGTTGTTCTCTGTCAAAATTACATGTGCAACATATAGTAAGCCCATGTTGTAAGTCAATTGATAGAGTGGGCAAACTGAAATTGGCATTAACATCTGCAGAACTTTTTTTTGTGAACTTGAAGACGGTAGGCAAAGGTTGACTACCTCAACACTAGCATTAGACTGCTGTTGTTGAGACTGGCTGATGTCATCATTCTTGTCAGACGCAGAGAAGTCTACAGTAGATCTTGAACATCTGCTTCCTTTACAAAAGAGTAGGATGTTTTCTTCCTCTGTGAGGTCCTCTGCAAGAGAGCAGATACTGATTAAGTCAAAGTTGGCCCATGTGCTTCCCTTCTTGCAAACTCACCCAAGTCCAGGATAAATCCAGCGCTGGGCAAATATGCTTCATGCTCACCTCTAGGGAAAGGTTGCCAAAATAGCACTGTATTCTGAAGGAGGGGAGAATTCCTCCTGCCAGCATACAATAGGGTTACAAGGGAGAACCCAGCATCAACAGTGAACATGCATAGTTAACATCTAGAATAGTTCATGAACACTATGTACTTACCTCTTTTGTTGCTCAAGGTATCAAAGCCTTTGGCCAGCCCTTTAAATACCTCTTCATGGATGAAGGGCAGCAGCATTTTTTCATACTTCAACATCTCCACCGAAGCTGGTAATCTGCCAACACATTTTTGCCTAGAAGAAAAGTGATAAGCAAGGAAGCAAACAAGTTAGATATCCAAGATGTACATTAGAAAATATATATGAAGTGGCATTTACTTGAGACAAATTCAAGACATTTGTAGTCATGCTTGCTAATGTCAGTACACACAAACTAACATTTCCTCTCTGATCAAGGCCGTTTTCTTCTTGATGTTGCCCTTCATGTCTTGGTGTCTATTTTTCACATTGTCTTCACTACGGGGTGCTACTCCCACTACATTTACAGCTCTTATTTACTATCTATCTATCTATCTATCTATCTATCTATCTATCTATCTATCTATCTATCTATCTATCTATCTATCTGTCTGTCTGTCTGTCTGTCTGTCTGTCTGTCTGTCTATCTATCTATCTATCTATCTATCTATCTATCTATCTATCTATCTATCTATTTAGATTCCAATGCTTTATTTTCCATGCTTGGTCACTCTTAAGCATGTGGGGACCCAGCATCTTGTCGTACACACTAACCAAATTCTCTGCCAATACCACATTTTCTCCATACATAAACTTGAGATTTCATTGTCGACCATCTGAACATTTGCTCTTTATTCAGAGTAGTGGCTATTTGCTTGACACTGCTGTCACTGGAACCTTCATGATGTCTGCTTTTCTTGAATCTTGAGAGAGCGGTCTTCGGGCAAGCGTAACTGATGTCAGTTGAGGGTTCCTCCACACAGGGCATGCAAGTTAGGTCTGCACCCTCATCATCCACTTCTATGCTGCTGTCTATGTAGTTGACTTGATTCAGAGTTAAATTGTGGTTTCTTCTCTCTTGAGAAGTGGGCCTGTGAGACTCATCTTTTTTGTCACTTGCCAAGATGGTGGAAACTTGCAAATGACAGATCTGAAAGATTTACAGGACGTTAGGAACATGGTTTATTTGTTTGACTTTAGCATTCTCAGAGGTTTACACTAACCTTGGTTTTGTTTCTTCCAGATGAGCGAAACTTGGTGGGTGATCTGTGGATTCCAGGATTGCTTGCTTCTGGGACAAGGTTGTCTTTGGGCACTATGAAAAGCACAAAGATACTTTTAATTTGCAGAATAATTTACCTTATATTTGACATGTTAAAATGCCACATTTTGTTTACCATAAACATTTCTGGTTTTAACAATCCCTTCCTTCCTGCATTTTTTTTGGTGAATGCACACTTCAACTACAATAGAATCACACAGTTTTGCACAGTTAGATGGACAAATATTTTGTTGGACAGGAGGAAATACCTTCACAAGAATGCAGTATGGCACTTACTTTGGGAATTAGTGTCTCTGAGGTGTATTTCCCCTTGCTATTTTCTGCGACAAATCTTTTGGGTTTCTGAAAAGGACAGAAAATGAAGACGCCTATTTTTACCTAAAATTCCTTCAAACAATGCTAGGCGCATACTTGCAGCAAACTATTCCCATAGTACATGTGAGAGCATTTCTAGACATACATTTTAGGATTGTAAAGAAGCAATCATGAATTATCTCCATAACATGCTTTCTTGTTCCCCTGTCTTGCTCCTTGCTCAGTTTGGGATGTAGCATCTATTGGACACAATAAAACATGTTACTACCACATTCTGATCATATGCATGTGTAGGTATGAATAATAAATGCATAGCTACATTAGACCATGAATGCTTTAAGGACGCAGCAGGTAACTTGGGCTCCATGTTTTCATACTGCAAAAAAAGAAAAAAAAACAGTGCTTTTTAGGAGTAGAGAACACAACTAAAGCACAGTTAAGAGCAAGAGAAAAAAACTTTTACAATGGTTGAATTAAAATGTATTTTGACAGTAAAGATAGCCTAAAAAAATAAGGAATACATAAGCAAGTATATATGTACCTCTGCTGTTGAGAAGTCTGCCTCAAAGTTGGATGTTTGAAGCTGTAAATAAGAAAACATTGTGTTAAGATTACATGTAGTTTGAGGTTATCTCCTTTTCCTATTCTAAACCATATCAAACAAATGCACAGCAAACATGTTGGGGCATGCTTCACAAGTCCAAACAAATGGGGAAGAAAGGCTGAACATTCACACTGGGTATTTTTGGGCAAACAAGCATGAAATGCGTGCAGCAAGCAGTGAGGGACCCAGCAGAAGTGTACAACTAAAAAAGGGGTTGAAACATGAAGAAACCAACTAGGAGCCACAAATGAGCCATATAATACAGAACAAACGTGCCGCAAACAAGGTATGCACAGAAATGAGGCAGAAAATACAGATAAAAACATATGGCACATGCTAAACATGAAAGTGCATTAACTGCTAAGACAAAAGAGGTTGTTGAAAGGCTTACCATGTGCTCCACCAGATCCAAAATGTTTGGCTTCTCTTCTGCTATGCTCTCCTCCACCATTCCTCACTTCTGCCAGTGCTCTGAGGACTGTGCACTGGAAAAGAAGTCCTGCCCGCTGTATATGAGGACACCTGTAGTAAATTACTGCACTGTTTCATGCAATACATACTGTAAAACATGGCAAAATACCACATGCAGTATTTTTGTAGCATTTGTGTGCTACAAAACTACTACACGTGGTAGATACCGCTTTGTGAATGGAGTCCAGCATCACCAGTGTCCCTGATCACTGCCACACTATTCATTGGATGATGTTGTACTGCTCTGGTGACAGTATGTAAAAAAATGGGGAAAAAACACATTTTATTTAATGTCTTCATTTTTCAAAAAAATTGTGTAAAAAAATTACAACTCGCCACTCCTCTTACTAAATACCTCAGACTGTCTACTGTCCAAAGGGTCATTTTGGGGGTATTTATACTGTCCTGGCATTTTAATGGCCTCAGCAAATGATTTAGGCCGTCAGTACATCAGGACTGATCAATTTTCAAATATACTGTATATACCATAGTTTGTAGATACAATAACTTTCACGCATGACAATTAATATACACTTTTTTTTTGCCAAAGACATGTATCAGAATACATTTTGGCCTAAACTTTTGAAGAAATTTTATTTTTTGATTGTTTTATTGGCTATGTTTTATAGGAGAAAGTATAAAATCTTTTTTTTTTCAAAATTCTCAGTCTTTTTTTGTTTATATAATAAAAAAAAAAAAAAAACAGTGGTGCTCAAATACCACCAAAAGAAAGCTTTATTTTTTTGTAAAAAAATAAATTATAGAAATTAAATTTGTGTACAGTGTTGCAAGACCATGACATTGCCAGTTAAAGTAGCACAGTGCCAAATTGCAAAAAATGGGGTAAAACCTACTTATGTGATTAACAGGGTTACTCTTTTTCAACATAACACTAGTGGCGATTTAGCGGTGCTGCTATTGGCTAATTATTATAGAATGGCTCATACAGCTCCATTTGTTCTCCTACATACTCAGTTAAAAATCCCTATCTGTTTTATTCTACGCAAGGAAGGCCATAGCATTGAATGGGAAAGTCTGCCCCTCCATCTCTTAGCTTCTAGAAACAGTTAGTCAATAATAGCCTGCCACTTTATAAAGATACCTACACACACAGAGGCTTCCCCAAAAAGTATGACAGAGTATGGACCAAATGGCTGGCCGAACCTTCCACTGCCTCAGATATGACTACAAATTGAGTAGTTTATTACATCTCTGAGGTGTCCCTGTGTATCCTGGTCCTGAGGGCATTCCAAACCCTATAACTCATGTTATGTCTGGATACTCCCTACCGCTATGTGTACTCTTCAGTTTATGGCTATGACCACCTTGGCCTCTTTACTCAACTGTCTATGTAACCCTCCCATCTACAGCTTATCTCAATGTATAGCCCTGCATTGCTCCACCCCTGCGAGGGTATGATATATGTGAACCATTGTTTGTTGCTTGTTTTTTCTTTTTATTGTTTGTTCTTTATGTGTTACAAATCTTAAATAAACAGATTTAAAAAAAAAATTCTATCTGGGTTATGGTTGATGCCATTGCTTGTGACCCTAGTGTAATATTTTCCTTAATTTGTGCTTCCACTTAATTTGCAGCCATTGTCCTTGAACCCTTCTTTGACACACTAGCTTAAGGTGTGGGATTCTTTTAAGTATTCCGGAGACTATAGCCTTAGATTACTTTCTCTCTTGCTTAAGACTGAAGCCCCTTTTGTTCTTACTGGCTTACTGACTTTGAGAGTATGCGATATGTTGCTCCCCATTCTCCGGGATTTATTTCCCTCACACACCGATCTATTAGCTCTACTAAGGCACCTCTTAAAACTTATATGCTAGGGTGGGAGGAAGTCCAAACTGTATATCAGATGAAGATTGCATGGAAATTTAGACTTCTACAACATGGAGCTCCTTTAACATTCTATTACTGGAAATTTCTTATAAGAGTCTATATCATTCCTTTTTAACTCCCTCTCATTTTCCTAAGTACAGTATGTATCTAACTACTCAACCCTTTTTGGTGCTGTGGAGAAGAGGGAATAATGCTTCTTATTTGCTGGTCATGTCTTAAAGTTTGAAGGCTGTGGATTAGGGGTTAACCTTAAACAGTCTTGAACTTATCAAGGCCCTCTTAAAAAAAAAATCAAGATGTCCAAGATAATGTGGTAAAAATAAATGGCTTTATAATCAGTAACACCATCCAAACCATAGCTCAGTCATGAAAGTCTCCTGGTGCTTAGTTTCGACAAGGTTAAAAACAGGATACTCATAACTAGCAAAAAGCTTAAAAGCTGATGGCGGTTTTTAATGATGCACACAATAAATTTTAGCATAAATAGCAGTCTTGGTTGGACCACTTCTCACCCTTTCGACCCTCTCAGCTTCTTGGACTTATAACTCTATATAACCAGATTCCATAATTTTCATACAAGCCTTTGGGGTTTCCCCTATCTCTTCCCCCTCCCCATCCCTTCCGTGCTTCCCCCATTTTTCTTTTTCTCTCAATCCCTTTCTTCTCCTTCTCTTTTTTCATGGATTTGTTTTTTCCCACTCTCTCCAACAGTGGATACGGTATTCTTCTATTCTTGGGTGTTACTAGAGAGTGCATGTGATCAGCACAGGGCCAATCAGCACTGTCCAGACAGAGGGTCAGGGGGTCATGCAGCCTCATAGGACAATCAGGGGAGAATGAAAACTCCTAAAATCTTTAACCAGTGCTCTGCTGGACTATGATAGAAGTCACAAGACTGCTCTAAATTGCTGATGAAAAAAGGTATTTAGCAGTTTATATTTATTAAGATAATTGCATTTTCATGTTCTGTATACTGTGGGGGACCAGATATAGTGAATGCAGGGTCCTGGGTTTAGTAACACTTTAAAATAGGCAACCATGGGATATTAGGTACACTATTTCCACCTTAATTATCTTCATTTTAGTTTATGATAGATCAAACCTTTTTGGTGTTTTTCTCCTGCAAATCTTCTTGTGATATCACTTGGTATTTCCATAGTCTTTTTCTTCTCATACCAGTGGTCGATGGCTCAATTTTTCTTTTTGTTTGTTTTCATGACTATTCCAGGTTGTCTGAATAATACTGTATGTCTCTAGCCTTTAGGATGTGTGAGAGAGTCCTGCAATGGGTACTTTTTGCTAATCTCTTTTCTTGAAAATTTAGATATAATGTCAGCATTCCACTTTCTGTGACTTACTGGGGGAGAGTTAATAAAACTGGAGCACCCAGAATCTGGTGCAGCTGTGCATGGTAGCCAATCAGCTTCTAACTTCAGCTTCTTCAATTAAACTTTGACAATAAAACTTGGAAGCTTACTGCTTTCTATGCAAAGGCTGCACCAGATTTTGCTCACTCCAGTTTTAGTAACTCTCCCCCACTGTATATTGTAAGTGTTCAGATTTAATCTTTTGCTAATAAAAACAAAGTGAAAGAGAGTCTCCTGTGCTAAGAAGCTTCCAAATGGTTAAAACACGGCTAGACAGCATGACAATGAATTAAAAATGAATGGCTATCTTATTGGACAAATATGAGACAGTTTTTTCACTTTGACGGGTGAGGAGTTCTACTTTGTTTCCACTTTGTTTCTTGATCTCACACCAAATGGATGATATTGACATTTACTGGACTGTTTTGGTGTCATTACTATTACAGACTTCAGTTTATTTAAAAATTCTTTTCTGGATGCACACCTATTATATGTATTTATAAATTTAGATGTGTGTGTCTAAATCTCCTTTGCCTCTGAAGCCCAGAAACTACTGACAGGCGGAAAGGAAGCGCCGAGATGCCTCTTCACTACCTGTTTTAACCCTATTTGTGCCGACGATCACACTGCAACCACGTGAATTGCATGCATTTTTGGGTCATTTGCAGTGCTTCCCTATTGACTTGCATGAGCATCGTTCCGCATCGCCACATGTCTGGTCAATTTAGCTGTTTTCACAAAGTGAGGCATCACGGCGGGGGCATGTAATATTGCCTTCAACCTGTTGCAGCTTAATAGGGGTGTTGGCAGACAACAAAAACATGGCTCAACTATTTTCTATTGCTCTCTTACTTACTCTTACTTACTCCCTTTACTGTCTCTTTTCACACACCCTTTAGGTAGTGAATGTACAGTATCCAGATATCCAGTTATGCCTGTTTCCTTTCTGTGCCTTTTTGAAAAGGGTCGTATGTTATTTTATCATCTTGTGATTGTTTTGTAGACCTTGTTTTGACATTGCATTGTTGAACTGAGTGTGTATTTGTACTTATCTGCATAACTTACTTTGTATCTGTCAAAACTGCTATTTTTGACAACTTCCATGAAAAATAATTAGGGCTCTTTCACACGAATGTTCTGATCGGAACCTCCATTCTCCTCTAAGGAGAAGCGGGTGTAAATGGACATGTGAACATTCGATCCGATTTGATCTGCCAAAAAGGGATGCATGTGGATCCAATTCCCCTTCCGTCCGTCCGATCGGTTTGGATGAAAACTGGCAGGCGGTCCCTGTTCATCTGACAGCCTTTGAGGAAAGCAAGCAGCAGAGCAGACACAGAGCTGTCATCTGCTTGCTAAACGGGGATCAGTGTAGAGATCCCCCGCTGAGCAAGCGGATCCACTAAACGGGTCCACCCGTGTGAAAGGACCCTTAAAGAAAAAAAAACTTTAACTGCTTCCGGTCCACCCTATAGTAGCAATGCTGCTACAGGGCAGCACAGGTGTGCAAAATCACGTATATATACGCGATTTTGCATTTCCGCGTAGGGAGCGTGCGCGCCCTACCCGCGCCTCTATTCGCGGCTTTGGCCAACAATCTCCGGGTCCTGGCCGGTGAATACTCGTCCGGCACCCGGTGATCGAGGAGGATTACCGATGGAGGGAGAGAACTGTAAGTAAACAATACAGTTCTCTCCCCTGTCAGCTCCTGCACACTGCTATGCATGGCTTTGCATAGCAGAGCCATGCATAGCAGTGTGCTTACAGTGCAGCACACAGTAAAACAGCACACAGTTAACTCTTTGATTGCCTCAGATGTTAACCCCTTCTTGCCCAATGTCATTAGTACAATGTCATTGCTGTTTATTAGGGGTAAATCCTTTGGAGGGCAAGTGGTTAAGGAAATCCTGTATTCTTGTGCACTAGCGTGAATGCAAACTTGCATGTATAGTGTGCACATACTGTACATGTACAATAAATCACAGATGTCCCACACATTTTTTCACAGGTGCATGCAATTTTAAGGCTTGACATGTTTGATATCTGTTTACTCAGTGTAACCCCTGTCTTTCATTTTTTACCAAAAATGGATATTATATTGTGTTTTTGTGCAACAAAATTAATTTTAGAGTACTTTGTACTGAAAATATGCATTTGATAAACAGTTGTGCAAATATCATGCAAACAAAAAGTTGCAACAAGCAACATTTTACTCTACAAGACCTTTGCTTTTAGAAAATACTGCATATTATTGTTTTGGGAGAGTTATGTAATTTATTTTTTGGCAAAAAATGTAGTTTAACAATTACAAAATTACCCTAAATGTGAAGTGGTTAACTGAAAAAAAGTAGCATGTATTAATTATTGATGTGGTTTGTCAAAATTAGAGGAATAATTTGACCCATCATTTGGGAGATACTCTAAATTGATGAGATGGAAAGACAATAGCGGTTCTTATGATTTGCCAGCAAATGCCACTACTTCAGGACAGATTGAAGAGAATCAATTGTGAGGCATGGCTTTTCAAAGGCCTTTGAACAGTTTAGCTCTGCCTTTTCACCCATGTTTTCTTTTGTTTTTGTAATGTATTCTTTCGTTTCTGAGCATGTGTGGTCTTGGTCTGATTTTCTGATCATGTCTACTAGCCATTATTAGTCTATTTGGATTCTGTTCTTTTCCAGGTTTACCTTTCTCCTAAAATACCACACATGGAAATTAATATGCAAACAAACTATCTCAGCTCTAGGACCAGAATCTGAGTTTACATTTAAACTTGTGTGTACTCTTTCTGCTGTTCCAATTCATGTGACAGATGTACCTATATTTCACCTCATGCCTTTGCAAGTCTTAACTTAGGATAATGGGTCCATATTTGGTGGACCCCACGTTGTCCATGAGCCAGCTGAGCTAACTTATTGCATGAAAAGGAGATTTAGAGCTTGATGCTGCTTTTGATACCTGTTCACAGAGTAAGTGCCCGCATGTCCCCTTCTGTCACCATTGGTTCCACAACATCCTTGGTTCCATATTTTTAAAAAAATTTAATAATTCAGCTGCCCTACCACCATTTTTGTGCATTTTAGGAGCTCTTCATCAGCTTTTATGTGGGCCGTATTTTATTGCATCTCTCTGATTGATTTAAAATCAGACATGTCTTGAACATATTAATTAGAGATGAGCGAATCGAACTTGGCGAAGTGGAATTCGTTTCGAATATTAGGAAAATCCGAAAATTAGCAGACTTCGGATGCGCGAATCGAACTTTTTCCAAAAATGGCGGCGACATGTGCGGCGACGGAGCGGGGATCTCTGGGAAGGCGCGCAGACAAGGCGCGCTGACCCATAATGCATTCATTCATGACATGTGATCGCATTAGCCAATCAGCAGCCAGCCAGCCAGCACTGTGTAATGGTCGAGCTATAAATTGCGGCCATTTTAGAATTCTCCATTAGCCTCCAGTCATTCAAGAGAGACAGACCACCTGTCTGTATTGAGGGACAGAGTTAGGGCCACAGAATCGTTACTTAGGGACAAAGAACCATTACTTAGGGACACAGAACCGTTACTTAGGGACACAGAACCGTTACTTAGGGACACAGAACCGTTACTTAGGGACACACAATCGTTACTTAGGGACACAGAACCGTTACTTAGGGACACAGAACCGTTACTTAGGGACACAGAACCGTTACTTAGGGACACAGAATTGTTACTCAGGGACAGAAACAGAATTGTTACTCAGGGACAGACACAGAATTGTTACTCAGGGACAGACACAGAATTGTTACTGAGGGACACAGAATTGTTACTGAGGGACACAGAATTGTTACTGAGGGACACAGAATTGTTACTCAGGGACAGACACAGAATTGTTACTCAGGGACAGACACAGAATTGTTACTCAGGGACAGACACAGAATTGTTACTCAGGGACAGACACAGAATTGTTACTGAGGGACACAGAATTGTTACTGAGGGACACAGAATTGTTACTGAGGGACACAGAATTGTTACTGAGGGACACAGAATTGTTACTCAGGGACAGACACAGAATTGTTACTCAGGGACAGACACAGAATTGTTACTCAGGGACAGACACAGAATTTTTACTGAGGGACACAGAATTGTTACTGAGGGACACAGAATTGTTACTGAGGGACACAGAATTGTTACTCAGGGACAGACACAGAATTGTTACTCAGGGACAGACACAGAATTGTTACTCAGGGACAGACACAGAATTGTTACTCAGGGACACAGAATTGTTAATGAGGGACACAGAATTGTTACTCAGGGACACAGAATTGTTACTCAGGGAAAGACACAGAATTGTTACTGAGGGACACAGAATTGTTACTGAGGGACACAGAATTGTTACTCAGGGACAGACACAGAATTGTTACTCAGGGACAGACACAGAATTGTTACTGAGGGACACAGAATTGTTACTGAGGGACACAGAATTGTTACTCAGGGACACAGAATTGTTACTCAGGGACAGACACAGAATTGTTACTGAGGGACACAGAATTGTTACTGAGGGACACAGAATTGTTACTGAGGGACACAGAATTGTTACTCAGGGACACAGAATTGTTACTGAGGGACACAGAATTGTTACTCAGGGACAGACACAGAATTGTTACTGAGGGACACAGAATTGTTACTGAGGGACACAGAATTGTTACTCAGGGACAGACACAGAATTGTTACTGAGGGACACAGAATTGTTACTGAGGGACACAGAATTGTTACTCAGGGACACAGAATTGTTACTGAGGGACACAGAATTGTTACTCAGGGACACAGAATTTTTACTCAGGGACAGACACAGAATTGTTACTGAGGGACACAGAATTGTTACTGAGGGACACAGAATTGTTACTGAGGGACACAGAATTGTTACTGAGGGACACAGAATTGTTACTCAGGGACAGACACAGAATTGTTACTCAGGGACAGACACAGAATTGTTACTCAGGGACAGACACAGAATTGTTACTCAGGGACAGACACAGAATTGTTACTCAGGGACAGACACAGAATTGTTACTGAGGGACACAGAATTGTTACTGAGGGACACAGAATTGTTACTGAGGGACACAGAATTGTTACTGAGGGACACAGAATTGTTACTCAGGGACAGACACAGAATTGTTACTCAGGGACAGACACAGAATTGTTACTCAGGGACAGACACAGAATTTTTACTGAGGGACACAGAATTGTTACTGAGGGACACAGAATTGTTACTGAGGGACACAGAATTGTTACTGAGGGACACAGAATTGTTACTCAGGGACAGACACAGAATTGTTACTCAGGGACAGACACAGAATTGTTACTGAGGGACACAGAATTGTTACTGAGGGACACAGAATTGTTACTCAGGGACACAGAATTGTTACTCAGGGACAGACACAGAATTGTTACTGAGGGACACAGAATTGTTACTGAGGGACACAGAATTGTTACTCAGGGACACAGAATTGTTACTGAGGGACACAGAATTGTTACTCAGGGACACAGAATTTTTACTCAGGGACAGACACAGAATTGTTACTGAGGGACACAGAATTGTTACTGAGGGACACAGAATTGTTACTGAGGGACACAGAATTGTTACTCAGGGACACAGAATTGTTACTCAGGGACACAGAATTGTTACTGAGGGACAGACACAGAATTGTTACTGAGTGACACAGAATTGTTACTGAGGGACACAGAATTGTTACTGAGGGACACAGAATTGTTACTGAGGGACACAGAATTGTTACTCAGGGACACAGAATTGTTACTCAGAGACAGACACAGAATTGTTACTGAGGGACACAGAATTGTTACTGAGGGCCACAGAATTGTTACTGAGGGACACAGAATTGTTACTCAGGGACACAGAATTGTTACTCAGGGACAGACACAGAATTTTTACTCAGGGACACAGAATTGTTACTGAGGGACACAGAATTGTTACTGAGGGACACAGAATTGTTACTCAGGGACACAGAATTGTTACTAAGGGACAGACACAGAATTGTTACTCAGGGACACAGAATTGTTACTGAGGGACACAGAATTGTTACTCAGGGACAGACACAGAATTGTTACTGAGGGACACAGAATTGTTACTCAGGGACACAGAATTGTTACTCAGGGATAGACACAGAATTGTTACTGAGGGACACAGAATTGTTACTCAGGGACACAGAATCGTTGAATTAAAGAGTATGTCAGACAACACGCAGAGGAGTGGCAGAGGAGGCAATGTTTTAGGAGCGAGCAGACGTGGCAGCAGAGGAAGGGGTCGAGGCAGCACTAGTCGCAGCCAGAGGCCAGTGCTCCCGGTGTCATCCAGCGGTCGTGTCTCCACCGACAACCCTGCCGTCATCGATTGGTTGGCTCGGTCGTCTTCCTCTTCCCAGGTCACCTCTGACACCTACAGCCAACGGTCGGTGGGTACGTCAGACACAACCGTTAGTTGGCATGGCCCAGGAGCAAGCCCACTGAAATCACGTGTCCTCTACCTGCCCCTGTCCTTTGGTGTTCCCTCACCAAGCGAAGTATCGCATGCTGTGGGCTCAGCCCCACTGTACAGTGAGGAAGAGCTAACAGAGGGCGGTCAGGAACAGGGGGAGACATCCGCCTCTTCAGCAGCCAGGCAAAGAAGTACTGGCGAGGAGAGTGGCTCGGTAGCCGGTCTAGAGACAGGTCTGTCTCCTGACCCACACGCAGCCGAGGGGGCTAGTAGTGAGGCGGAGACCCTAATTGATGATGATGAGGCTGATCGCACTTGGCAGCCTCGTCGTCATCAGGCTATTGCTTCCGCATCATCAGGAGAAGAGGGTGCCAGCTTGCCAGCGAGCAAAACAGTCGGTGGGTTGCCCAGGAGGCAGCAGGGTCGCAGCAGTGTCAGTGGAGGCAAACGGCCACGGAGTAGAGCACCAGCTCCACTGCAGCCTACCACCACGGCCAGTAGTGGTGCCGGTGTGCACGGAGGAAGTAGCAGTCAGCCAGTGAGGAGTAGCGGGGGCAAAGTTTCCTACTCGGCGGTGTGGCAATTTTTCGTCAAGCCGCCCGAGGAAGTAAACATAGCCGTATGTCGACTATGTGGCCAGAAAGTCAAGCGTGGCCAGGGGGCCCATGTCTCCATCGCCACACTCTGCCATGTGCCACTTTCAGGTCTCCTCACACTGCTGGTGTGTTCCATTTTGTCATAGGGTGCTGGCAGATTACGGGCCTCCCATCGCTGCTGCCAGGCCCGTAATCTGTCATGGGCCCCTGTACCGCCTCCTCATGCTGCTGCCAGGCCCGTAATCTGTCATGGGTCCCTGTACGGCCTCCCATTTCTGCTGTCTCCATCGCCACACTCTGCCATGTGCCACTTTCAGGTCTCCTCACACTGCTGGTGTGTTCCATTTTGTCATAGGGTGCTGGCAGATTACGGGCCTCCCATTGCTGCTGCCAGGCCCGTAATCTGCCATGGGCCCCTGTACCGCCTCCTCATGCTGCTGCCAGGTCCAGAGTCTCTCATGGGTCCCTGTACGGCCTCCCATTGCTGCTGTCTCCATCGCCACACTCTGCCATGTGCCACTTTCAGGTCTCCTCACACTGCTGGTGTGTTCCATTTTGTCATAGGGTGCTGGCAGATTACGGGCCTCCCATTGCTGCTGCCAGGCCCGTAATCTGCCATGGGCCCCTGTACCGCCTCCTCATACTGCTGCCAGGTCCAGAGTCTCTCATGGGTCCCTGTACGGCCTCCCATTGCTGCTGTCTCCATCGCCACACTCTGCCATGTGCCACTTTCAGGTCTCCTCACACTGCTGGTGTGTTCCATTTTGTCATAGGGTGCTGGCAGATTACGGGCTTCCCATTGCTGCTGCCAGGCCCGTAATCTGTCATGGGCCCCTGTACCGCCTCCTCATGCTGCTGCCAGGCCCGTAATCTGTCATGGGTCCCTGTACGGCCTCCCATTGCTGCTGTCTCCATCGCCACACTCTGCCATGTGCCACTTTCAGGTCTCCTCACACTGCTGGTATGTTCCATTTTGTCATAGGGTGCTGGCATATTACGGGCCTCCCATTGCTGCTGCCAGGCCCGTAATCTGTCATGGGCCCCTGTACCGCCTCCTCATGCTGCTGCCAGGCCCGTAATCTGTCATGGGTCCCTGTACGGCCTCCCATTGCTGCTGTCTCCATCGCCACACTCTGCCATGTGCCACTTTCAGGTCTCCTCACACTGCTGGTGTGTTCCATTTTGTCATAGGGTGCTGGCAGATTACGGGCCTCCCATTGCTGCTGCCAGGCCCGTAATCTGCCATGGGCCCCTGTACCGCCTCCTCATGCTGCTGCCAGGTCCAGAGTCTCTCATGGGTCCCTGTACGGCCTCCCATTGCTGCTGTCTCCATCGCCACACTCTGCCATGTGCCACTTTCAGGTCTCCTCACACTGCTGGTGTGTTCCATTTTGTCATAGGGTGCTGGCAGATTACGGGCCTTCCATTGCTGCTGCCAGGCCCGTAATCTGTCATGGGCCCCTGTACCGCCTCCTCATGCTGCTGCCAGGCCCGTAATCTGTCATGGGTCCCTGTACGGCCTCCCATTGCTGCTGTCTCCATCGCCACACTCTGCCATGTGCCACTTTCAGGTCTCCTCACACTGCTGGTGTGTTCCATTTTGTCATAGGGTGCTGGCAGATTACGGGCCTCCCATTGCTGCTGCCAGGCCCATAATCTGCCATGGGCCCCTGTACCGCCTCCTCATGCTGGTGCCAGGTCCAGAGTCTCTCATGGGTCCCTGTACGGCCTCCCATTGCTGCTGTCTCCATCGCCACACTCTGCCATGTGCCACTTTCAGATCTCCTCACACTGCTGGTGGGTTCCATTTTGTCATAGGGTGCTGGCAGATTACGGGCCTCCCATTGCTGCTGCCAGGCCCGTAATCTGCCATGGGCCCCTGTACCGCCTCCTCATGCTGCTGCCAGGTCCAGAGTCTCTCACGGGTCCCTGTACGGCCTCCCATTGCTGCTGTCTCCATCGCCACACTCTGCCATGTGCCACTTTCAGGTCTCCTCACACTGCTAATGTGTTCCATTTTGTCATAGGGTGCTGGCAGATTACGGGCCTCCCATTGCTGCTGCCAGGCCCGTAATCTGTCATGGGCCCCTGTACCGCCTCCTCATGCTGCTGCCAGGCCCGTAATCTGTCATGGGTCCCTGTACGGCCTCCCATTGCTGCTGTCTCCATCGCCACACTCTGCCATGTGCCACTTTCAGGTCTCCTCACACTGCTGGTGGGTTCCATTTTGTCATAGGGTGCTGGCAGATTACGGGCCTCCCATTGCTGCTGCCAGGCCCGTAATCTGCCATGGGCCCCTGTACCGCCTCCTCATGCTGCTGCCAGGTCCAGAGTCTCTCATGGGTCCCTGTACGGCCTCCTATTGCTGCTGTCTCCATCGCCACACTCTGCCATGTGCCACTTTCAGGTCTCCTTACACTGCTGGTGTGTTCCATTTTGTCATAGGGTGCTGGCAGATTACGGGCCTCCCATTGCTGCTGCCAGGCCCGTAATCTGTCATGGGCCCCTGTACCGCCTCCTCATGCTGCTGCCAGGCCCGTAATCTGTCATGGGTACCTGTACGGCCTCCCATTGCTGCTGTCTCCATCGCCACACTCTGCCATGTGCCACTTTCAGGTCTCCTCACACTGCTGGTGTGTTCCATTTTGTCATAGGGTGCTGGCAGATTACGGGCCTCCCATTGCTGCTGCCAGGCCCGTAATCTGCCATGGGCCCCTGTACCGCCTCCTCATGCTGCTGCCAGGTCCAGAGTCTCTCATGGGTCCCTGTACGGCCTCCCATTGCTGCTGTCTCCATCGCCACACTCTGCCATGTGCCACTTTCAGGTCTCCTCACACTGCTGGTGGGTTCCATTTTGTCATAGGGTGCTGGCAGATTACGGGCCTCCCATTGCTGCTGCCAGGCCCGTAATCTGCCATGGGCCCCTGTACCGCCTCCTCATGCTGCTGCCAGGTCCAGAGTCTCTCACGGGTCCCTGTACGGCCTCCCATTGCTGCTGTCTCCATCGCCACACTCTGCCATGTGCCACTTTCAGGTCTCCTCACACTGCTAATGTGTTCCATTTTGTCATAGGGTGCTGGCAGATTACGGGCCTCCCATTGCTGCTGCCAGGCCCGTAATCTGTCATGGGCCCCTGTACCGCCTCCTCATGCTGCTGCCAGGCCCGTAATCTGTCATGGGTCCCTGTACGGCCTCCCATTGCTGCTGTCTCCATCGCCACACTCTGCCATGTGCCACTTTCAGGTCTCCTCACACTGCTGGTGGGTTCCATTTTGTCATAGGGTGCTGGCAGATTACGGGCCTCCCATTGCTGCTGCCAGGCCCGTAATCTGCCATGGGCCCCTGTACCGCCTCCTCATGCTGCTGCCAGGTCCAGAGTCTCTCATGGGTCCCTGTACGGCCTCCTATTGCTGCTGTCTCCATCGCCACACTCTGCCATGTGCCACTTTCAGGTCTCCTTACACTGCTGGTGTGTTCCATTTTGTCATAGGGTGCTGGCAGATTACGGGCCTCCCATTGCTGCTGCCAGGCCCGTAATCTGTCATGGGCCCCTGTACCGCCTCCTCATGCTGCTGCCAGGCCCGTAATCTGTCATGGGTACCTGTACGGCCTCCCATTGCTGCTGTCTCCATCGCCACACTCTGCCATGTGCCACTTTCAGGTCTCCTCACACTGCTGGTGGGTTCCATTTTGTCATAGGGTGCTGGCAGATTACGGGCCTCCCATTGCTGCTGCCAGGCCCGTAATCTGCCATGGGCCCCTGTACCGCCTCCTCATGCTGCTGCCAGGTCCAGAGTCTCTCATGGGTCCCTGTACGGCCTCCCATTGCTGCTGTCTCCATCGCCACACTCTGCCATGTGCCACTTTCAGGTCTCCTCACACTGCTGGTGGGTTCCATTTTGTCATAGGGTGCTGGCAGATTACGGGCCTCCCATTGCTGCTGCCAGGCCCGTAATCTGCCATGGGCCCCTGTACCGCCTCCTCATGCTGCTGCCAGGTCCAGAGTCTCTCATGGGTCCCTGTACGGCCTCCTATTGCTGCTGTCTCCATCGCCACACTCTGCCATGTGCCACTTTCAGGTCTCCTCACACTGCTGGTGGGTTCCATTTTGTCATAGGGTGCTGGCAGATTACGGGCCTCCCATTGCTGCTGCCAGGCCCGTAATCTGCCATGGGCCCCTGTACCGCCTCCTCATGCTGCTGCCAGGTCCAGAGTCTCTCATGGGTCCCTGTACGGCCTTCCATTGCTGCTGTCTCCATCGCCACACTCTGCCATGTGCCACTTTCAGGTCTCCTCACACTGCTGGTGGGTTCCATTTTGTCATAGGGTGCTGGCAGATTACGGGCCTCCCATTGCTGCTGCCAGGCCCGTAATCTGTCATGGGCCCCTGTACCGCCTCCTCATGCTGCTGCCAGGCCCGTAATCTGTCATGGGTCCCTGTACGGCCTCCCATTGCTGCTGTCTCCATCGCCACACTCTGCCATGTGCCACTTTCAGGTCTCCTCACACTGCTGGTGCGTTCCATTTTGTCATAGGGTGCTGGCAGATTACGGGCCTCCCATTGCTGCTGCCAGGCCCGTAATCTGCCATGGGCCCCTGTACCGCCTCCTCATGCTGCTGCCAGGTCCAGAGTCTCTCATGGGTCCCTGTACGGCCTCCCATTGCTGCTGTCTCCATCGCCACACTCTGCCATGTGCCACTTTCAGGTCTCCTCACACTGCTGGTGGGTACCATTTTGTCATAGGGTGCTGGCAGATTACGGGCCTCCCATTGCTGCTGCCAGGCCCGTAATCTGCCATGGGCCCCTGTACCGCCTCCTCATGCTGCTGCCAGGTCCAGAGTCTCTCATGGGTCCCTGTACGGCCTCCCATTGCTGCTGTCTCCATCGCCACACTCTGCCATGTGCCACTTTCAGGTCTCCTCACACTGCTGGTGGGTTCCATTTTGTCATAGGGTGCTGGCAGATTACGGGCCTCCCATTGCTGCTGCCAGGCCCGTAATCTGCCATGGGCCCCTGTACCGCCTCCTCATGCTGCTGCCAGGTCCAGAGTCTCTCATGTGTCCCTGTACGGCCTCCCATTGCTGCTGTCTCCATCGCCACACTCTGCCATGTGCCACTTTCAGGTCTCCTCACACTGCTGGTGTGTTCCATTTTGTCATAGGGTGCTGGCAGATTACGGGCCTCCCATTGCTGCTGCCAGGCCCGTAATCTGCCATGGGCCCCTGTACCGCCTCCTCATGCTGCTGCCAGGTGCAGAGTCTCTCATGGGTCCCTGTACGGCCTCCCATTGCTGCTGTCTCCATCGCCACACTCTGCCATGTGCCACTTTCAGGTCTCCTCACACTGCTGGTGGGTTCCATTTTGTCATAGGGTGCTGGCAGATTACGGGCCTCCCATTGCTGCTGCCAGGCCCGTAATCTGCCATGGGCCCCTGTACCGCCTCCTCATGCTGCTGCCAGGTCCAGAGTCTCTCATGGGTCCCTGTACGGCCTCCCATTGCTGCTGTCTCCATCGCCACACTCTGCCATGTGCCACTTTCAGGTCTCCTCACACTGCTGGTGGGTTCCATTTTGTCATAGGGTGCTGGCAGATTACGGGCCTCCCATTGCTGCTGCCAGGCCCGTAATCTGCCATGGGCCCCTGTACCGCCTCCTCATGCTGGTGCCAGGTCCAGAGTCTCTCATGGGTCCCTGTACGGCCTCCTATTGCTGCTGTCTCCATCGCCACACTCTGCCATGTGCCACTTTCAGGTCTCCTTACACTGCTGGTGTGTTCCATTTTGTCATAGGGTGCTGGCAGATTACGGGCCTCCCATTGCTGCTGCCAGGCCCGTAATCTGCCATGGGCCCCTGTACCGCCTCCTCATGCTGCTGCCAGGTCCAGAGTCTCTCATGGGTCCCTGTACGGCCTCCCATTGCTGCTGTCTCCATCGCCACACTCTGCCATGTGCCACTTTCAGGTCTCCTCACACTGCTGGTGGGTTCCATTTTGTCATAGGGTGCTGGCAGATTACGGGCCTCCCATTGCTGCTGCCAGGCCCGTAATCTGTCATGGGCCCCTGTACCGCCTCCTCATGCTGCTGCCAGGCCCGTAATCTGTCATGGGTCCCTGTACGGCCTCCCATTGCTGCTGTCTCCATCGCCACACTCTGCCATGTGCCACTTTCAGGTCTCCTCACACTGCTGGTGTGTTCCATTTTGTCATAGGGTGCTGGCAGATTACGGGCCTCCCATTGCTGCTGCCAGGCCCGTAATCTTCCATGGGCCCCTGTACCGCCTCCTCATGCTGCTGCCAGGTCCAGAGTCTCTCATGGGTCCCTGTACGGCCTCCCATTGCTGCTGTCTCCATCGCCACACTCTGCCATGTGCCACTTTCAGGTCTCCTCACACTGCTGGTGGGTACCATTTTGTCATAGGGTGCTGGCAGATTACGGGCCTCCCATTGCTGCTGCCAGGCCCGTAATCTGCCATGGGCCCCTGTACCGCCTCCTCATGCTGCTGCCAGGTCCAGAGTCTCTCATGGGTCCCTGTACGGCCTCCCATTGCTGCTGTCTCCATCGCCACACTCTGCCATGTGCCACTTTCAGGTCTCCTCACACTGCTGGTGTGTTCCATTTTGTCATAGGGTGCTGGCAGATTACGGGCCTCCCATTGCTGCTGCCAGGCCCATAATCTGCCATGGGCCCCTGTACCGCCTCCTCATGCTGCTGCCAGGTCCAGAGTCTCTCATGTGTCCCTGTACGGCCTCCCATTGCTGCTGTCTCCATCGCCACACTCTGCCATGTGCCACTTTCAGGTCTCCTCACAGTGCTGGTGTGTTCCATTTTGTCATAGGGTGCTGGCAGATTACGGGCCTCCCATTGCTGCTGCCAGGCCCGTAATCTGCCATGGGCCCCTGTACCGCCTCCTCATGCTGCTGCCAGGTCCAGAGTCTCTCATGGGTCCCTGTACGGCCTCCCATTGCTGCTGTCTCCATCGCCACACTCTGCCATGTGCCACTTTCAGGTCTCCTCACACTGCTGGTGGGTTCCATTTTGTCATAGGGTGCTGGCAGATTACGGGCCTCCCATTGCTGCTGCCAGGCCCGTAATCTGCCATGGGCCCCTGTACCGCCTCCTCATGCTGCTGCCAGGTCCAGAGTCTCTCATGGGTCCCTGTACGGCCTCCCATTGCTGCTGTCTCCATCGCCACACTCTGCCATGTGCCACTTTCAGGTCTCCTCACACTGCTGGTGGGTTCCATTTTGTCATAGGGTGCTGGCAGATTACGGGCCTCCCATTGCTGCTGCCAGGCCCGTAATCTGCCATGGGCCCCTGTACCGCCTCCTCATGCTGCTGCCAGGTCCAGAGTCTCTCATGGGTCCCTGTACGGCCTCCCATTGCTGCTGTCTCCATCGCCACACTCTGCCATGTGCCACTTTCAGGTCTCCTCACACTGCTGGTGTGTTCCATTTTGTCATAGGGTGCTGGCAGATTACGGGCCTCCCATTGCTGCTGCCAGGCCCGTAATCTGCCATGGGCCCCTGTACCGCCTCCTCATGCTGCTGCCAGGTCCAGAGTCTCTCATGGGTCCCTGTACGGCCTCCCATTGCTGCTGTCTCCATCGCCACACTCTGCCATGTGCCACTTTCAGGTCTCCTCACACTGCTGGTGGGTTCCATTTTGTCATAGGGTGCTGGCAGATTACGGGCCTCCCATTGCTGCTGCCAGGCCCGTAATCTGCCATGGGCCCCTGTACCGCCTCCTCATGCTGCTGCCAGGTCCAGAGTCTCTCATGGGTCCCTGTACGGCCTCCCATTGCTGCTGTCTCCATCGCCACACTCTGCCATGTGCCACTTTCAGGTCTCCTCACACTGCTGGTGGGTTCCATTTTGTCATAGGGTGCTGGCAGATTACGGGCCTCCCATTGCTGCTGCCAGGCCCGTAATCTGCCATGGGCCCCTGTACCGCCTCCTCATGCTGCTGCCAGGTCCAGAGTCTCTCATGGGTCCCTGTACGGCCTCCCATTGCTGCTGTCTCCATCGCCACACTCTGCCATGTGCCACTTTCAGGTCTCCTCACACTGCTGGTGGGTTCCATTTTGTCATAGGGTGCTGGCAGATTACGGGCCTCCCATTGCTGCTGCCAGGCCCGTAATCTGCCATGGGCCCCTGTACCGCCTCCTCATGCTGCTGCCAGGTCCAGAGTCTCTCATGGGTCCCTGTACGGCCTCCCATTGCTGCTGTCTCCATCGCCACACTCTGCCATGTGCCACTTTCAGGTCTCCTCACACTGCTGGTGGGTTCCATTTTGTCATAGGGTGCTGGCAGATTACGGGCCTCCCATTGCTGCTGCCAGGCCCGTAATCTGCCATGGGCCCCTGTACCGCCTCCTCATGCTGCTGTCAGGTCCAGAGTCTCTCATGGGTCCCTGTACGGCCTCCCATTGCTGCTGTCTCCATCGCCACACTCTGCCATGTGCCACTTTCAGGTCTCCTCACACTGCTGGTGTGTTCCATTTTGTCATAGGGTGCTGGCAGATTACGGGCCTCCCATTGCTGCTGCCAGGCCCGTAATCTGCCATGGGCCCCCGTACCGCCTCCTCATGCTGCTGCCAGGTCCAGAGTGTCTCATGGGTCCCTGTACGGCCTCCCATTGCTGCTGTCTCTATCGCCACACTCTGCCATGTGCCACTTTCAGGTCTCCTCACACTGCTGGTGGGTTCCATTTTGTCATAGGGTGCTGTATGGCCTCCCATTGCTGCTGCCTCCACCGCCACACTGTGGCTCCACACTCTGGTTTTGGCCCCGTGACTGCCCAAATGAGTGAAGTGTGCGGTGATTCTAAGATCGACGGCACTCATCTGCATGTCATACTGACTGACAGTATTATTTCTCTTCCCCAGCAGACTCCAAGGGCATTTAAATTAAAGGTACAGTGTTCTGCACTAATATAAAGGCTCTCTGAAGCCTAGAAACACCCTTTTTATAAGTTAAATTCCCAGCGAATATTTGAATACTTCGCTCATCTCTAATATTAATAAAAAATGTCTCTGAAGTGGGACTTTGAATGTATTTCATCCAGTATACTACAGTGTCTACTGTTGAAATTCATTTTCTATTCATAATTTTCATAAAAACATATTCGTGATATATTAAAATAATCATAATAATGACTCAATAATCAATATCGCTACAAATATATTACCCATCAGTTCACCTATAGTTTTCATCCAGGGGTAGCAAACAATACAGCTCAATATATTTTGTAGATCAGCTGTGCCCAGGAGATATAAGAGAAGACAAAAGTTATGGTATCCAATGTCAGGGTGTGCTCATAGAGGGCCTAAATGGCTCACAGGAGGCCACAGAGATCAAGAGAAGGGCACAAACACATTTACCGTGAGCTACACAAATCAAGAGGGTAAAAGATTATCTTCTAACCAATTTCCACAGCAACCCCCAAGCACTTTGTTAGGCATAATATATTTAAAAGTACTGTACATAAATGGAGTAAGAAAATTTTGCAGGATTTCCTACAAATGTGTTTTAGCCACTGGATTGACATAATTTGCCCACATTAATAAGGTCAGCAAATCGACAAGCTTATTTCTGTTTTAAACAGCATTTACCACTTTTTGCCAATTCATCCTAAAGTACGGCCACCCTTCAATGTCACCACCATAAAGGCAAAAGACACTCTGAGGTCCTTCAAAATTCTTTTGTCCACTGCAAAAGATTGGCAAATAAGAAATAGTAAAACAGCGTTCATCTCCATAATTTGACTCTGGTGATAAAGTCTGACTTTTTATAGTACATATTCATTTTTTTACTGTGTCCCACTGGGGAAAGCTCCCTTTTCTTTCTGGCCTGGACATACAACAGGAAGTATAAGTGAACTTCTCCAAGGTTAGTCTTCTCGTACTCAGTTCTTGCCTGAACAGGGGTCCTCTTTGGAACATTTCCCCTTACCACCATCACATAAAATGGTAGATCTCATAAAGCTTTGTCATCTAGAAAATGGTCACCAGGACAAACAGGTGAAAAGGTGGCTGTATAAAATGTTAAGCATTCTGGGGATTAAGTACTTACAGAAATAGCATATTTCTTTTTCTACCTGAATGGAAAGTATAGTGTATTTTCATAAAAAAAATTCTGATTAATATTACATTTTTACATGCTTTGTTTTTTGCTATAAATGTATATTATTATTATTATACGGGATTTATATAACGCCAACAGTTTGCTCAGCGCTGTACATTATAATGGGAGACAGTACACGAGACAGTACAGTAACAATACGATATAATACATGAGGGGTTCGAGGGCCCTGCTCCTTGGAGCTTACAATCTAGGAGGGAGGGGATAGTGGTACAGGAGGAAACAGCTGTGGGGGATGGAGTGGTAGGAAGAGTGGAGGAGTTCAGTAATTAGCTGAGGGTGGGGTAGGCTTCCATGAAAAGATAGGTTTTCAGAGTGCACCTAAAGGTGAGGAGAGTAGGTGATAGTCTGATGGATTGGGTTCCAGAGGATGGGGAAAGCCCTGGAGAAGTCCTGGAGGCGGGCATGGGAGGAGGAGACCAGGGAACTAGAGAGTAGGAGGTCTTGTGAGGAGCGGAGAGTACGTTTTGGGTGGTATTTGGATACCAGATCGGTGATGTAGTTTGGGACAGTATTATGAACAACTTTATACGTCAATGTTAGCATTTTGAATTTTATCCGTTTTTTATCCGGAAGCCAGTGGAGAGGTTGGCAGAGGGGGGTGGCGGATACGGAGCGGTTAGTAAGGTGGATGAGTCTGGCCGCCGCATTCAAGATAGACTGAAGCGGGGATACCCTGCGGTGAGGTAAGCCGATGAGGAGGGAGTTGCAGTAGTCAAGCCATGATATAATAAGGGAGTAAATGAGTTTCTTAGTGGTTTCCGGGGTTAGGAACAGACGTATTTTGGAGATGTTGCGGAGGTGAAGTCTACATGAGTTTGTCAGTGATTTTACCTGAAATAGATGTATAAATGTGCCACTGAAGGTAAGGAAGCTTAGCTACAACGATGACTTTCCGTAAAAAGTTTAAATGGCTGTCTGAACTGACCTTTAATTACTTGCGGACCGCCTGCCAGCAGGGTACTGTGGACGGGTGTCCTCTGCAGGCAAAGTGAAGTATGTTGCCTGCTTCTGGGTTTAGTGCGTGCACATGTCCAGGGATGAGAAACAAAGGGATCTCTTAGTATAAGCAGCACTTAATACACACGTAACACATTGGTAAGCACACATTTAGCCCTCTGATAGCCCTAGAAGTGAACCCCTTCCCAGCCAATGTCATTAGTACAGTGACAGTGTATATTGTTATCACTGATCACTGTATTAGTGCCACTGGTGATGTCAAAGGCAGTTAGTCAGTTCCCCCCCAGCATCAGGTAGTGTCAGATTGCCCGATGTAAGTCACTGATCACCACCATTAGTTAATAAAATTTATGAATATTTGATTTTTAAATTTTTTTATTGGGTATGTTTTATAGCAGAAAATAAAAAATAGGTTTTTTTTGTATTTTTCAGTATTTATTGTTTATAAAAACCGCAAAAAATAAAAACCCAGTGGTGATCAAATGTCACCAAAAAAAAGCTCTATTTGTGTGAAAAAAAATTATAGAAATTTGGTTTGGGTAAAGCGTTGCATGACCAATTAAAGTAGTGTAGTGCCATACAGCAAAAAATGGCCTGGCCTTGAAAGAGGTAAAATCTTCCAGAGCTGAAGTGGTTAAGTTGAAATCATCAAAATACATTCCAGGTGCAAGAAAACAAAAGATGTTCAGTGTCTTGCAGTTCATTTACTTTCTAAAACAACTACAGCTTGACTAGAAAGACCTGTTCCCTGCCAGCAGTGACAGAATGGGACCCTTGTTCCTTGTGGTGAAGCAGTGATCCCTTTGCAGAGGCCTAACATGCCCCATCCTGAGTCATAGGCAGAGCTCCCCAATCAGCTGATTTAGGGGCTATAGGTCTGACTCAATAAGGGGCATGTCTGACCTCGCTCCCCCCACAAAGCAAGTGTCCTGCTCTGCAGCTGCTTGCTGGGGACGGGTTATTCTACTCAAGATTTAAAGTAGCTGTATTGTAAGACCTTAAACATGTTTTGTTTTGATGCAACGGGAATGTATTTAGCAATTTTAACCTTTTAGCCGCCAGGTCCATACGTCATATGGACCTGACAATGAGGGTTTTTATATACAATTTGGCGCGGTCCCCAGGATTGTGTCTAAAACTGACAGGCAGACTGCTGCCTGTCAGGTGGAAGCAATCAGGTGGATGCGCTGCCGTCCAATTGCTTCCACAGCCCCCCCCCAGCAAGCATGCGTGTGATCTACATTGCAATACATCTACATTGCAATTGACCCTGCATGTCTCATTAACCACTTGCCTACTGGGCACTTTTACATCATTTCTGCCCAAGCCAATTTTCAGCTTTCAATGCTGTCGCACTTTGAATGACAGTGCAGCACTGTACCCATATGACATTTTTATAATTTTTTTTCACAGAAATAGAGCATTCTTTTGGTGGTATTTAATCATCACTGGTTATTTTATTTTTTGCTAAAGAAACAAAAATTTCTTAGTTTCTATTATAAAATTTTGCAAAGAAGTAATGTTTCTCCTTTACTGAAGTGCATTGAGGAGGTAGCACTGATGGGCATTGATTGGCAGCAGTGATGGGTGCTGATGAGATGGCACTAATAGACAGCATTGATGAGCACTGACAGGCTGCAATGATGAGATGGCACTGGTAGGCATTGATGAGGTCATTGATGCCCTGATCATCAGTGTAGATGTCTCCTTTCATACTTGTTGGTGACAGCATGAGGAAAGTACTGCCGATAACTGGCAAATGGCTGTCTGAACTGACCTTTAATTACTTGCGGACCGCCTGCCAGCAGGGTACTGTGGACGGGTGTCCTCTGCAGGCAAAGTGAAGTATGTTGCCTGCTTCTGGGTTTAGTGCGTGCACATGTCCATGGATGAGAAACAAAGGGATCTCTTAGTATAAGCAGCACTTAATACACATTAATACACATTGTGATCAGCTGTGCTTGGACACAGCTGATCATGTGGTAAAAGGCCGCTGCGATTGGCCCTTTACCATGTCATGTAATCAGCTGTGTCCAAAGGACACAGCAATCACTGAGAGCGCCGGATACGCTCTGCTAGGGGTGCATTCTGGGAGGACGTCCTATGACAGCCTCCCAGAACTGGATAACCACGTTGTAGTCATTCAGCTACAGAGTACTGAAGTTTGTTGCAATTTCATAGGCACACACAAATTTAAGGTTTGGCATGGTTGGTATCTGTTTACTCGGTACAACCTTGTCTTTTATATTTTATCAAACATTTGGGTAATTTATTGCATTTCTTTGCCCTAGCATTCACTGTAGTGTGTTTTTTACTGAAATTTTGCAGTAATATCGTGTGACATAAAAAAATTGGAACTACCACTAGTTTATTCTCTATGATGTCTACTGTGATGCAACTTTGGATGGGTGTAACTTTGATGTGCCTTTTTTTGCTAATAGGAAAGTATGACAGCTGCACTTATCCAAAGTAGCATCAAAGTTGCATCCATCCAAAGTGGCATCAAAATCAAATGCAAAACACACCAGAAAAAATGCATCATTCGCAAGACGCAGAGGTGTGAACCTAGCCTTACTCTATTCAGCATATAAAAAAAAAAACATGTTTTGCCTTTAGGTGTAAACCTATGTTTTTTAAAGAAAATAAAAAGGATGTTATACTTTCCTGCTCTGTGCAATGCCCCCTTACTGTTTCTTTTCGAGTCCCCAGCCAGCACTTTCTGCTACCTCTCCTGTGTGTGCCCCCATAGCAAGCAATGTGCTATGGGGCACACATGTAGGCACGCTTCTGAGCCAGCCTGTGTGCATCCAGAAGCCATACATAGTACAGATCTGCCCTGCCCCCTGCTCCTTCATCACAGCATTTGACTGACAGCAGCAGGAGCGAATGGATCCCTCTGCTCTCAGTGAAGCCTGTGAGACCAGGAAGAGGGAGAAGTGCTGCTACAGATGGGGACGGTACTGTATTGAGAGAGGGCTCAGGTAAATGTTTGGGGAGGGGGATGGGGGGAATAGGCAGTGGAAGGTTTTTTTTTTTTTTAACCTTAAAGTGGAGCTCCAACCAAAAGGGAGGTTCTACTTTAAGGCCTCGTACCCCTATCCCCATTAAGGATTGGCACATTTAGGAAGCGGGGGGTGGGTACCCGATTTTGACAGGTAACCACTCCCACTTCCATTGCGATCGCCTAGGTGATCGAAAGCGGAAGTTGTCTTCTCTCCCTCCCTGTAGTCTTCTGGGACACGTGACAGGTCCCAGATAACTATGGTACATGTAATGATCATCAAAACAATGAACAATTATATTCAGTGCTCACACAATGGTACAAAAGATGGTAACGGATACCTACACATAGATGGATAAGTGAGAAATTGGAACTTACTGTACAATGAGTGTTTTGACAGCTGTCAAAAGAGTCAGTAAGTCCATGGGATGGGCAGAATAAGGAATAAGTGGACCAAGGATACAGGGTACATGAGATGGGACCGGCAGCTCCCCATCAAGGATGTGGGGGATCCTTCAGAGACAAGCAGAAGAGAAAGGAGGGCGCCAGGTGCCCTCCTTTCTCTTCTGCTCATCTCCCAGATAACTATGAGACTATTCACAAAAAATCCTCCTTTCTCTTCTGCTCGTCTACCAGATAACTATGAGGCCATTCACAAAGCGCAGCGCTACTTGGGCATGCGCAGTGGGCACCCGACTGTGAAGCCACAAGCTGTCACAGCCCACACTTAAGATGCCAGAGCCGGGGAGAGAAGATGGCCGGTAAAATCGGTTGTGGTGGTAGCTGCTGACTTTTATTTTGTTAAATTTTGACTGAACCTCCACTTTAATGCAGAGAATGCACTAAGGTAAAAAACCTTTAGAAATTGTAACTACTTTAACCTCCTAAACACTTCAGGTTCTGCAACATTTCAAAAGGGTTAAACTATTCCAAAACCAACTAAAAATTAATTTCTTCACACAGACAAAATGCTATTTTGACTTTCCTCACCTTGGTGATACTTACAGAGGAATGAAAGATGAGTGATTTGGCTTTTATATTTGCATACAAGCTTTTACAGGTGAAAATAACACATGCAGAAAATGTAAAGCAGTAACACAAACATTGCAAGCCAGTTTTCCAAGGCTCTTGAACTGAGTGAATAAAATGGCATACAGTAACAGGCAATAATTTTGTGTAAAATATGATTGGTAATGCTTCCTGCACTTTGTTGAATCAAGGCTGTTGCCATCTTTTAACTCAGCCAGGTTGGCTTTGCACTTAGCTGTTAGAACTCCAAACAGTAAACCGCATTTTATCTTTCCTTCTAGTATGCTCTGTCTCAGTACACTACATTACAGTCCCTGAAGTTCATCTTAAAGTACATTTACACAGCAAAACATCAGCAAAGGAGACATTTCACTTACCTCATTGACTTGACTTTGTTGTCATCAGTGCTATTTTTCCTGGAGTGGTTTTCAGAGCACCCCATCTCTGAAGGTGACATTGAGAATTTGCTCTAGCATTGAGATAAATGCTAAAATGTTACTTTGTGTAATGGTTAAATAAAAGTATAACAATATTTGGGTAGTTTGAGAGATATACATATATATATATATATATATATATAATTTTTTCCTCTGATTGACTGGAGTTGGAGATTGTTACATACAGTTTATATCTGCCAATCAGAGAAAGCTTTGCATTCATTCATAAAATACAAAGTCCTATGTGAAAGGTTGAGCAGTGCCTAGCCTTACCAGATTTTGATCAGGAAGTACCCATCCCCTTGCCAGAATATAGCGTTGTATACTGTATATAGCTGAGGCTACATACAGTTAATGCAGCGACCAAGCCGCTGCATTTGTTAGTCATTGAAATAGCTCCTTTTGGACCAGCTTGGTCCAAAATGTTTAAAGTTCATTAAAACTGAATATCAGCTTTAAGTTTCCAGTCTCAATGAGTAAAATACATTTTTTTATTGGCCTAACAGGTTCTTATCCCAAATTCAGTGCAATTGGTCTGTCATCCTAATTAAATGTGCCATTAATTTAATATTTGCCCTGAGTCCTCTAGTGACTTAAAGTGACCCTGAGGTTTCTTCTTTTAGCACTAATTAGATGTTTCACAGCCACTGATGTCACAGTTATCTTTCCGCAAGACTAGTTTAAGAACTCATTTTCTGGTTCATTAAATCTTAAATACATTTATATTACTGACCCCCACCTCCACTTCTGAATAAGGGTTAGCAAGCATGTGACTCCCTAAATATTGCAAATGACAGTTCATCACTGTCAGTAGGTTGGCTTGCATTATAGAAAAGTAAACTTAAAGTGGTTCTAAAGGCAGATGGATTTGCATAGAATGGATTAAGGTAAAAAAAAACCTTCTGAATGAGGCCCCCCCAGCCCCCTTTATACTTACCTGAGCCTGATCTTGATCCAACAATGTGCAGGAGAGAAGCAACTCTCTCTATTCATTGGACAGAGAGGTAGCAGAGGGAGCCATTGGCTCTGGCTGCTGTCAATCACAGCTAATGAGGAGAAAGTGGGGGATGGAGCTGAGCCAAGCTCTGTGTGTCTATGGACATGCAGATCCAACTCAAACAAGCATGCACAAGTGCACCCATAGCAAGCAGCTTGCTATGGGGGCACTTGGCAGGGGGAGGACCCAAGAAGAGGAAGAATTGGGGCTGCTCTGTGGAAAACCATTGCACAGAGAAGGTAAGTATGACATGTTTGTTATTTTAAAGAAACAATATTTAGGTTTAGAATCACTAATGTATGAAGCAATTTTCAACTAGTTTACGTAAATATGAATGTTGTAGCATGCCTGTTTAGTTATTATTTTTTCAGTATTATATATGTAAATGTCAATTCACCAAGATTATCATATGGGGTTTTGCTCCTTCAGATACTGCAGACTTCTGGCCAGTGGAAATTGTAAGGTTCAGTCAGTTGCCTATTGGGAAGAGTAGAAAATCAACAATTTAGGTAGAGATAAAATACAGATTTGCAATTAAAAAAAAAAGGTTTATATTAGTAAACAATTTCTTTCAATAAATATATAAGGTAAATGTAACCATAGTCACGCACTTGTAACAAAATTGTTAAGCAATGTATGCAATACTTGTTATATTTGCACAATTCATTTTTCTGGGCAAGGTTTCAATATTTCAACTCTCCTTCTTCATCTGCCATGATCATGCGAAGATGGATGAAATGGGTTTCTCAAAAACATATCCACAGATATGAACTGTTAGTATCACACACAAGTATATGCAACTGCTTTGTATGCAAAAACATAAACATATCTATACCTACAGTATGTAATATTAGATTAAATACAACACAAACTTAGTAAATTGACCCTTCAGTGTATACAGCACAGACATTTGAAGTATCCGTTGTGCCCAATGGGAAATCCTGAAACTGCTGTTAGCTGTGCTATCTGTCTCTAGTCATCTTACATTGGCCCAGATCCGCCATATTTATTCAAGTAATAGAAAGTGTTAAAACACAATGGACAGGCAGCTAACATTTTACAAGTGAAGGATTGTTACTCATACACTTGCTTATTCTTTGCATTGTTACTATATGGCTTTAAATATCTTACTAAGAACTCAATTTACTTCTCCTTAGTCCTCAATCTGTATCAGACCTGCCCTGAACATTTAAATCTAAGTGGTCGTTGTGAGCATACTGAATAGGCCCTATGTAATTTCATCAGTAACCTCTGGTAAGGGATTTTCAAATGTTAGTCTTAGAGTTTGATGAAATCACTATGAATGAGCTTACACTTTACAAATGAAAAGTGAAACTGAACTTTTCTCATTTGACTTCTTTGCCTTTATATATATATAGGTTGGCATACATGTAATAAAGGCTATTAGTAGGTTGATTATTCTGCTGTTTTGTTTTAAATATTACATTTTTTTTCAGACAAAGACTAGCAGCCTTGAGATGACAGTCACCTAATCTGGCTGTTTTTTGAGCAGGTTATAAAACCATCTCAATCTGTCAAGCATGTGTGGTAGTGAGCTCAAGTAGACTGCCAACTCCGGGTTCCGCAGACCGTTGCATCTAAGCCCCAACCTGTTTCTTCACCAGGACCCCTGATGGTGGGGATGGACTTGCAGAAAGCTGGAATCAGGTCACAGATCCCAGGTGGGTCCAGCTGAGGATGCAGAGACTACTCGTGTGTGCAGAGTACAAACAGCAGGAAATAACAGGAAGTCCAGGAGACAAGCTGTGGTCAGGACAGGCAGAAGACAAGCACAGACAGTAGATGAAGCCAGGATCGGTACATGGGTAGTCAGACATAGGATACATGTGTAGTAGCAAACGGGAGCTCAGAGAACTGTGAAGTTCTCAGGCTAGACTGAGCATGCCTATGTATAGAGAAGCAAACTGGGAGGGGGAGGGGCAGGAAGTGATGGAACGAAAAGTAATAAAAAACCCACAGAATAGCAGGAGACACCCATAGATGTCCAATCACAATATTCCCAATACACACGTTCTTGAAGATGACTATTCAGTATAGCTGGCGTGCAGTGACCACAGACTGGGAACTTAGTACATTTGATGTAAGGAAACCAGCACACCAAGGATTCCTCAAACAGGTCCAAAATTTTATTCCGTGGTCACATAGTGTAGAGAAAGGTAACGTTTCTGAGCCACACATGGCCCCTTCGTCAGGTATTTGCCTGACGAAGGGGACCTGCGTGGCTCCAAAACATTGCCTTTGTCTACACTATGTGACAACGGAGTAAAACTTTGGACCTGTTTGAGGAATCCTTGGTGTGATGGTGACATTTCTTAACAGCCATAGATGAACACAGATCCAAATAACACATGTGGAGGAATCACAGAACTAGTAGAAACACTGCAGCAAGGACGTAAAAATACACAGGGAAGAAATTAGCAGGCTAACTGACACAATCACTATTTTTGTGATCCAAGACAAACAGTGCTGACAGCATCTGCATCCTGCTACTGCCTCACCTCTGCATTGACATGAACTTGACAGGTCAGCAGAACCAAAATGTCAGGTTTATGGATTGCTTTGCATCACTTTAAAGATTTGCTGCACCAGAGACAGTTGGCTTATGTCTACAGATCATTTCCTCTATATTCTAAGGGCAACCTTAAACTTTTTCATGGTGTCTGCTCTGATATGAAAGCGAAAAAACATTACTTAACTATAACTTATGTTATAATAAAACTCAGTAAACAAGGTTTAATGGGCTTGTCAGTAAATGTGAAAGTAATGAAGATATTCAGCTTTCAAAGCAAGACACATATAACTCTTTTGTGAGGCAAATCCAATTCACATCTCCAAAGTCTGGTGCAATGTCAATAATTCAGGCAATGGATCTTAGCAAACATCCATCATCAAGGTGATAAAAACCTGTCTGGAATACAGCCACCTGCTGACAAGAAAGAGCTTATTTTTAGGCAGGCCTTGTTATCCTCTCATATTGTTATCTTTTAAAGCTTAAATTGTAGATTTTTTTTTCATTTAGTTATTTTATATCCTTATCCTTTCCTGTTTTAAAATATGGGTTGCCATGTCACACAATTCGTTCTTTTGACTTAGTACTTCCATCTTTGAATTTTACTCCCACACCATGTTTAACATATTAATTGGCAATTAGTACAATTAGTACTTACAGAGCTATTGTGTGTGTGTGTGTTTGTATATGTGTATACACATATATATATATATATATATATATATATATATATATATATATATATAATTTATCCAAGGGGCATTCAAATCAAACCAGGATATTTAATTTTTCAGGTATAATATTGAGCATTCAACGTGTGGAACGCCTGATCATGGATAATCGACGCACAAGAAACAAATATTTCTGTGGGAACAGCGAACACAATCATTCATGAATGTCCTAGGATGATTCAGGTGTACTGACAAATCTTTCTATGCCGATAGCACTTAGATAAGTGTATAAATGTAGCAGGGGAGTATGTTGAAAAACAAATGCAGTTTTCACTTCTTGAAATGTGTTATTTTATTATATAAGCTCAAAAGTCCTGGCTGGTCTTAAACGCCCTATATATATTTATATTTATTTTTAAATACTATACATACACCAATCAGCCATAACATTATGACCAGGAAAAGTGAATAACATTGATTATCTTGGTACAGTGGCATAAGATAGAGGGTGGGATGTATTTGACAGCTAATGAACATGTCCCTGAAGTTGATTTGAAAGCAGAAAAAATGGGCAAGTGTAAGGATTTACGCTACTTTGGTGAGGACCAACTTGTAATGGCTATATGACTGGGTCAGAGCAACTCCAAAACTGTAGTGCTTGCTGGATATTCCTGGTCTGCAGTGGTCAGGACCTACCAAAAGTGATCCAAGGAAGGAAAACCGGCGAACCAGAGTCATGAGCGGCAAAGGCTCATTGATGTATGTGGGAAGCGAACTTTGGCTCATGTAATCTGATCCAATAGAAGAGTTACTGTAGTTCAGATTCCTGAAAAAGTTAATGTTCTTTCTGATAAAAAGGTGTCAGAACACACAGTGCATTGTAGTTAAAGGTTTTGATTTGGCCTCCAAATTCTCCATATCTCCAATCTAGTATCTCTGGAATGTGCTTGAAAAGCAAGTCCGATCCATGGAGGCCCCATCTCACAACTTACAGGACTTAAATGATCTGCTACTGATCATGCCAGATGCCACAGCATACCTTCAGAGGCATCCATGCCTCGACAGGAAAGGATTGTTTTGGGTGGTCATAATGTTATGGCAACCTAGACTTGGTGACCTACCATGTGTCCTTCAGATTGCCACACATAATTTTAATTTTGTATCAGTAAAAAAAAAAAAAATAGAAAATAGGAACGGACAACATTATGATGTGGTGATCAGTAAAATATTTATTAGTTCTGGTTACGAATATGTGTTGGTATCAATGCCCAACTATTAGGTAGAAAATTAATAACAGTCTTTATTAAAGTGTATGTTACCCTAAATATTTAGTGTGTGTTCACATATGTGTATTTTATAAATCAGAGTCTCTATCTTGTTAATGTACTACTTCCATCCAAAGCACCTGGTTGATCCTGCCATTCACCTTTATTTCTTGTTCTAAACTGACCACACAAAGCACAGAAACTGTAGTCAGTTTCCATCATTTGGCTGGCCAATAAGAGAGGTAAAGGATACTATGCAGACACATAGCATGCCTGTATTTGGTATGTTGTTCAGCCACCACCCCTCCCCCCAACCAATCACAGGCTGCCTCTGGCACACCCCCCTCCCAATCACAGCCTGTCTCTTGAATACACCCCTTTCTTAAGCATAGTCTGCACCTTGCCCACGGCTGAACAGATTATGGAACACAGACACACCGTGTGTCTGCACAATGTCCTGTAACCCCACCCACCACCATCAGAAAGAAGAGATGAATGGTCAGACAGAAATTCTTAACTTGTAAAAAAGATAAGAAAGAAAACTTCTAAAACTAAGTAAAATAATTTATGGTGCCTGTATAGGTATAACTGTATTAGAAAATGTCTATACCATTGTATGTAGAAAGAAGGAAACCGATTCAAAAGTACTGTATTTACTGCTTGATTGCTACATCATCACAATATTAGCTAATATGCTAATATTTTGATAGTGTATCAATCAAGAAGCAAATAATTTGGCATCAATTTGGATACCATATTCCCCTTTTTTGTTATGTGATTTGTTATATGATTATATGATTTGTTATATGATTTTGGCGGAATACTAGAAGCCCATCTTTTATATGGATATATGGATATTTGGTGTTCAAGATTACAAATCATAAGTAACACGAATAAATCTTTCTGTTATATATTTCTATGTTCTTACTGGAATTCTAGTATTTTGCACCCCCTCTAGCTACAAGCCTATATACGGTACCTAACATAACTTAGGTTTCCTAAAGATTTCTAACCCTAAAGCTGGCCACAGATGGGTAGAATTTCTAGCAAAAATTCTTAGAAAAAGAATATTATAAGAAAGTTTGTTGTTTTTCTGATCATTAGTGGGTCGAATTGACATTTATTATTAACCACAATGACAAGAAAATTCATTCATTTGTCCATTCTTTTCAAGATCAAATGTTAGCAGCAAACGACATCTTTTGAACAGCATTTTAATATTTGGAGAATTTTAGTATTCATTTTCCTAAGACTTTTTCTAAGAATTTGTTTTTCAAAGTTCTGTCCATTTATGGCCAGCATAAGAAGTAAATCAAAATGCATATGACTATTAATTAAATTGGGATTTCATCCCTTAACATTTTTCTGCCTTAGGCTTAGGTTGTATGGCCTTTCCCTATATCTAGGCCTGCATACCAACACTGCAGAAATCAGATAAAGATATAATAACCACTTTTAAAATATGTTTGCTCTGTATTGTTAGAAATGGTAAAATCAGTGTAATACCTACAACCATGCACATAACAAAACCCTTTCAATATTTTAGTCACATGCTCCAGTGCTGACTGTTCTATTTATCCCTCTTCTTAAAAGCATGATGTTCTTTCTTTACTTGTTTTGTCCTTTTTATAATGCTGACTCCTCTTTGCGAATCATGTTTCAACCATATGCTGTCCATTCTTATCTCTTTACTGATTTCACATTTTTCCCCACTGAACACAGATCTGTCTTCCCTATTTTGCCACTCACTCACATACCTCTTTCTCTCATCTCTTTCTCTCTTCTTTTAGACTTCTCACCCTGTATTCCTTTTCTGTCTCTCCCCTTTTCTTTTTTTCTCTCCCTCTCTGAAGTACTATCTGTGCTGATCGGAGCAAGTCATTTCTGCCAGCAAGTGCTAGGGGCCCTTTGCAGGGTACTGGCTCAAATCTTCCACCAGCACACGCTGGATAGAGAGGAGGATTCCAGGCCATTGGGAATGATCTGGATAGGATTTAATAGAGGAGGGGGTATGGGCAGTAGTGGTTCTAAGGCATAAAAACGTAAGCTTATGCTTATAGCCTAACGCAGCAGAAAGGCCTCAGTTCACTTCATCACAAATGTAAATGGCTCTGTGCAATGTTCGTAGAAAAAAAAAACATATATAATAACACGTATCCTTTAACTGATTCTGTGCCAATGTGGCCGTCAGTTGTTTTCTAAAGCTATGCACTTACAGACTTCAGCGGCTGCGAAGGAGTGCTGGGTTGGCTGTGACAAAGCTCTGATACATTTTTGCCTTGTATTGGCTGGGCTCACCTCTCATTGTGGTGAAGTGAAAGCAGCCAGTGTGTAATGCAGTACGTTGAATAGACTTGGCTAAAGCTGGAGCTCTGAGCTTTGTGCGAATCTTGATGATGAAGAGAGTTAAACAAAGGTCAGAAAATAATCAGTATTAGTACAAGTGATCGGAGACTCAGTCACTTGCCTGCCTTAACTGTAGTGTAGGGGCAGGTGTAGGTACGTGTGTGTGTGTGAGGGGGTAGCAATATCTTCTCCTAGTTTCGCTAGGGTTTTTAGGAAAAAAGTAACTGAACTGTGTTAGCGGCTATTTCCCTAAGGTTATTTACTTATGAGAGCTAATCCTAATGAGTATCTGGTGTTATGTACACACTGTTTAAGGCAGAAGTTGGGGAAACAGTTAATCCTGCCCCAGGCAATGTTGCCTAGGCATGATTAACCCCACTCAAAATGGAAAAATGGATTTATTTTTTTTTTGTTAAACAGTTTAAAGCAAGCTGTGTACTAGGTGTTTCTGCTGTCCAGTACTCCATCTGAGCCATCTCCTTGCCATCCCAGCATAGCTTTCACAGGCTGATTGCACATCTTTAAAAAATACTTTCTGTTATCTCCAGAGTATAGCATCGAGTCAATTAAACACCTGGGATATTGATCTGGTCAGTTAAGTAGCAGACAGGGTTGTTAATCAGTTTCAGCTGCTTTGGAATTAACAACAGGTGCACTAGATGGACAACAATGAGACGACCCCCAAAACAGGAATGGTTTTACAGGTGAAGGCCATTGACATTTGTTTCCCTACTTATATTTTCTGACTGTTTGTTTTTCACTAGTTTTGCATTTGGCTAGCGTCAGTCAGTCATATATTGATTGTTTTGCATGAAAATTATAGCTCCTACAAACTATGGTATATATGCTGGATTTGCAGTGATCAGTGACTTATAATGGAACTGCGATAGTGCTGTGGCCAGCATTAACTGAAGCTGGGGGGTGAACTGACTGCTACTGACATCACCAGTGACTAATACAGTGATCAGCGATAGTGCCATACACTGTCACTGAACTAATGACAATGGCTGGGCAGGGGTTAACATCTATGGCAATCAAGGGGTTAAATGTATGCCTACCTATGTGTAATGTGTGTAAAGTGTGATGCTTTTACTATCAGTTCTAAGTTTCTCATCTCTGCTTTGCATTGTTCCCTGTGTACTGAGCTCTGAGTTGAATGTCTGGGCGATATTGTGCACAGTCGATCAGCAGGTCCTAGCTGTGACTCATTGGCTGGGACTTGCTGACAGGCTCCTACTGTGTACAATAACAGCAGGTGCGGGCCAGGGGGACATGCATGCACGTGCCCGAAACCCGGAAGTAAACAGCAAAGTATGGGTAAGTTGCTTTGCCTACAGTGGCCACCTGTCTGCAGTACATTGCAGACGGGCAGTCGCTAAGTAGTTAATTAAAGTGGAACTTCACTCTGCTGCTGGCATTAGTAAATAGATAGGAAATTATCTTCAGGAGGGGGGGAGAAGAGTTTTCTCAGCAAAGCACACCCTTCTGCCTGTATGGCTGAGCTAAGGGCAGATGGATTCCAGGAAGAAAATGAATCATCTTCCTTTACTCAAGATGGTCATGGCTGGAAATGCTAGGGGGTGTGTTTTAAAATGATTTCTGTCAGGGCAGGAGCTGAGGAATGGACAGGCAGGCCTAACAATGTAACGCACTGGCTGACGACAACCACCACCTACAGACCGAAATCCCTCAGGGCGCGGAGTCTAAGTCCCAGGCTGCCCTTCACCAGGGCCCCTGATGGTGGGGATGGACTTGACGCAGCCAGGAACCAGGTCGCGGCCCCCGAGACACCTCAGCTGCGGTAATGGCCGCCGCCAATGGCGTGTAGCTGGTGGAAGAGACAAAAGAGTAGTCAGACAAGCCGGGGTCAACAACAACAGGACAAAACAGTACAGGACAGCAGACGAGAATCACAGGTCACGAGCCGGGTTCAGCAACAGAGGGTCAGATCAAAGGAGAATACAAAGAATAGTCAAGTCACAAGCCGAATCAGATACCAGGAGAGTCACGAGAGTCAGAACAGAGTAATAGCAACACAAAGACACAAGACACAAGTGCAAAGAGCATGTGCGGGCCACAGGCTTATATGTCATCAGCCACACCCCTCTGGGGGATGGACCACAGAAACCTGAAGGCATAAAAGGATTCCCATCATGCACAGCGGAATCCAAGATGGACGCCAGCACATGGAGTAACATAACCTCAGGGAAAAGGTAGGACCTTGACAATTTCTCAGCAAAGCAAAGCAAAGCATGGAGACATGGATGGATGGGTGAGTACTTTGAATTTTTTAAAAATGAGTTAAATAGCGTTTGTGGTACTCAGATGCAGCTTAGTTCTGCTTTGGTGATTCAAAGCATGGTGGTTACCCTCTTCCTAGCAATACAAAGAGTGACTTATCAGATCATTGACAGAAGTCCTTCTGAAAACACTAGTTCACTTACTGTCTAGCTTCAATACTATATTTTACTGGGTTGGTACAAATATGTGGAAATTTAGACTTTTCTCCAATTTTTCTGATCTGAACACATACAGTATTACGACTGCAGGTCAGCACAAAAACAGGAAACCAGCATTTTAAGAAGTTTGTCAGCAATGACAGCCCTGGATTTTTCTCTTGGCATAGTTTACTTTAAAACTTCAGAAATCCCCCCAGCACACTAACCTTTAACCCCCAACCTTCTATGATAGGTTTAAAATAAATCTAAAAGCCCTATAGTTAACTGAATCAACAGCCACAGATCAGGTCCTGAGTTTTCTTTCTTCTGGAATGCAGATAGATAAGATAAGAGGCTCTTACATCCACCTGGTAAAACCCAGCAAAGGTGTGAATCAAAAAACAGGTTGCAGCCTTCCCTGTGCGCCTGAAGTCTGATAACAGCCAGCCCAGGAGGTACCAAGACTCCTGATGGAATGTACCATCTCTGGGAATGGTGGAAACATTCCTTCAACCATAGTCATAAGACATAGGCTGATGAAACCAATGAGAAAAAGTGGATTTTGTAGCCGAATGATATTTTTCTGGTCATTCAGGAAGGACAAAAAAGGAATCTGACTACAGCTGTCAAATTGAAATCCATTTTGACAGCCCACTTCTAATGTGTGAAGGGCTGTGTTCCCCAGTGGCTGAAGACTGGTAAAAAAAGAAGGCACAGCAATGTCATAGTTCAGATGGAAAAAGTGAACCACCTACAGCAAGACCTACAGCTGAGGATGAAGAAACACCTTGATGTAGAAGAACACCAAAAGCTGCTCCTTGCAAGAAAGAGCTGCCAAATCTGACACTCTTTTCTAAAGTAACAGCAACCCAGAAAACAACTTTCTAAATGAAAAAAGGTCCTGATTCCATTAAAAATGCTGATCTCTAATATAGCATCAAATTGTGGTCCCATGGGAATAAGACCTGCAGCAATTGGCCTTGAAAAAAGGTCTCCCAAGGCCGAAATTGCCTCTTTTGTATTAAAGGACAGTATCATATCTACTCCAATACTGGAGAAAAGCCAACATCTAGCCCCCACCATGTTAGTGAAAATTAACTTCTTAGTGTCACACTGTGTGTCAGGAATCAGTAGCAGAGATGGCTAAATCTGAGTAGCTACACTCAGGAAACTGGGACCAGACTGTGTATGCTTTAAGTGAGATTTAATTACAGTGAAACATAACCCATCCAAACACCAGCAAACAGAAAACAAAGCAAACATAAAGATATAAGTGAACTATACTCCAGTGACAAAAATATAATCAGCAACCTAACAGAGTAACAGAAAGCCTAACTAACAAACTGATTACATACAATATATACAGGGAACTGGGCAAACTAGAGATGCAGGGAACAGATGGAAAGGGGGAACCAGGACTGAAATCAGGAGCATGAGGAGCAGCTAAGAGGCAGTAGGGTACAGGATACAAGGCAGGAGCAAGATAAATGGAACACAGTCTCTGGCAGCAGAGCAAAACACTGGTGCAAGAAGCACTCATAAAGAAGGACTTAAATGCCCTCAAAGCAGCCAGCATCAGGTTGATACTGATTGCAGGGTCTGATTGCTGCTGAGGGACACCCATTGGTGAACACTGGAATTACAACCCTCCACCCAGAGAATCACAGTGCCACCAGCAGGTGATCCAGGTCCTGACACCATGCCACCTAGGATTTCCTAGTCCTGTGGTAATTCTTCTTTGTAGCAGCCTGACTAAAAACTTGGGGGGTTACTGCATTAGACACTCACCCATTCCTCTAGACTCTGGCTTCAATAATCCTGGCATTAATGCAAGGAGAGATGGAAGATCGGACCTTGTGTCAGGAGTGAGCGGGTTGGTGGCATCCAGGGACTGTCCACTGTCATATTCACATGTTGCTCACTTGGATTTCCTTGGATCCTGTGAAGAAGACGTGGACACAGCTGTAATTTCTCCTGGGCTAGCTGATGTGATTAAGATCACCGACTTTCCTTCCCCTGGATCTATGAAGCAGACGTGGACACAGCTGTAATGAGGAGAAGGCATAAATCAGGAAGCCTAATCCCATGGTGTTACCAGGACATTTACTACAAATGCCTAAGTATTCTTGGACCAGACAATGAATCTGTCTAGTTAATACTGAACCAGGATGCCATCTCCAGCATGCCTCTCCACCGACAGAGAACCTATAATACCTTGTTCAGCTGCTGTTTATTTCTGAGAAAATCTAGTCAATTCCTCACTCCCAGAACATGTACTGCGGAAAGAGCGGGAACATAGTGCTACACATAAGACAAAATGCGATCTACCTCTTCTTGGACTGCCTGACTTCTAGTGTCCCCTTGATGACTGATATATGCCAAAGCCATGGCATTGTCCAGATGATATATATATATATATATATATATATATATATATATATGTGTATATATATATATATATGTATGTGCTAAATGATGCCCAAATAAAGTGCTAATTATCCTAGGAAATATGATATATGCGTAAAATGAATATAAAATTTAAAGGATGTATAAAGTGCTAGATCTCTCAATACAGTACTGGTGATACGGAATAAATTATATATATAAGTGCTAAATGATGTCCAAATAAAGTGCTAATTATCCTAGGAAATATGATGTCATGGTGGATGATAAATAAATAATCATGAACGTTCAAACAAATGTAGTAAAAATAAATGAGAGTTCCAATAAATATCAGTAATCCAGATAAAGGTGAATCTTGTTATCCCAGTAGTAAACAAATATTCCGGTGACGTGTGGGGTATAGTAAAAATGCACACTCACCAGATGCACATTTTAAGTGCGCAGTATGTAATTATGTAGTAAACAGCCAGAGGTCCCTTCTACGGTAGGATGGAATACAGCCTGGGATGGATAACCCTCCTCTGTAGCCTGGGGTGGTAAGAAGTCAGCTAGAGGTCCCATTTAAGTTAAGCTGCAATGTGGCCTGATGTGGATCTCCCTCCTCTGGATACTGGGATGGTCACCTGGGTTCCTGAGAGATTAAATGCTTGGTGCTGAGCAAAAAGGATGGTGCCCAATAGTGTAGTAATTAGTAATATTTCCTAGGATAATTAGCACTTTATTTGGGCATCATTTAGCACATATATATATATATATATATATATATATATATAATTTATTTATTCCGGATCACCAATACTGTATTCAGATATCTGGCACTTTATACATCCTTGAAATGTTATATTCATTTTACGCATATCCATTTTAGCGCATTTTAGCTCTGCACATATTTATATTTATTTGTCATTTAGAAGGTATATGGTTTCCTTTTTAGTGTACTAGCTGCTTTTATTATTAAGCGCTCGCTGAGTCCCATTTTTATTGTCCACATGAAGCTTCACTGAAAGGCCCTGCAACCTACTCATCTAAGGCAGGAGAACCAGGAAAGTTGCTCCAGCTATAGTATGTTGATAGACAAAGACCATTTTCCTTTTAATGAAAAAATGATCCAGAACACCTCTCCAGCCTGTTAATTCATTGTCTTTTGTAAGCACTTTCCAGAAAAAAGGGGGAGAAAGATTTCTAACCTACCTTTTCCTGCCTAAGGCGAGACATCTACCAGTCCACAGGTCTTGGTGTAGGAACACTGGAGTTCCCCTGACTGAGTCCTTCTATTGTATGCCAACAGAATGTACTGCTGTTTTAGAACAGGAAAGGAGCAGAGTTTAAAGAATCACCTCAAGCGAGGCAATTATCCTCCTGATATTGTCATGTAGATACGAATTGAAGAAAAAACTCAGGGTTCTGAGTGAACCCACTAGGTTCCATAATTGCAAGGCACCTTTCCAAGGTAGAATTACCCTTGCTTGGACACCATCTGTAGTCAGTTCCAGATATCCCAATGGCTGAGCTGACACCAATACTATTTTCTGTAGGTTGCAACCAGCCAAACCTCTCCAGAGTGTGAACTGTGAGAGACTGTGCCACTGACACTGGACAAATCACCAACGAAATCATCCAGGTACCCCAGAATAGACCCTTCCCAGGATCTCTGAAGGCCTAAAACTGGGCCCAAGATCCTCAAGAATCCTTGTGTGTGGACAGGCCGAATGGCAGGGCCCTGCACTGGAATTCCATTTCTCCACTGTAAACTTTTGTCGAGAAGGAAACAATTGGGATATGTAGGCAGCATCCTTTATGTCAACTAAGAGCAAAGCCACCATTGTACATAATTACTCCCTCTGCTAGAGTTACAACCCCCCTTGTCTAGACAACAGAGGGGGACACTCGTGTTCATCAGGCGGGGTGGGGTGGGTCAGGACCGTATCTAGATAAACATGCTGAGATACTAGGAAACCAAACAAGGACAAACATCACCCTTAGACTTAGGACTGGAAAGAGGCTCAAGTAGTAACTTCCAACGTTTTGTCTACTGGAACTGGCACAATCACCCTAGTAACAGAAGGTGACTGAGAAACTTCAATAACAACATCTCCTTTAAACAATGGAATCCACTTCATTAAGACAGGGACTTAGAGTCTAATTTGCTGACTTGGAGGACTAGGAAATCCTAGAGAACTGGTCAAAGCCTGCAAATTGTGAAGGGTTGCCTCATGGAGTAAAGGCAGAAAGAATAGGCACCTTAAGAAACGTGCTATTAATCTTCTACCAAAGTGCTAAAAAACTGACACAGGGTAGTACTTTGCACATATGTAGAAAGGCCCAAGTGAAAAGCATCTTCAGCAACAATCACTGAGCCAAGGGAAATCTGATATTTGAGTGTTTTATTTCACTGACAATTTATCACACTCGTACTGCAAAATATTTCTAACAGTGAATTAATGTAAATAAAAGTATGGGTATAAAAATAGATTTACTATGTATTGTAGGTCATTTTGGGACTGTTTTGCTGGTGCTGCACTCCACTCTTCTTTGATTCTAATGCATACTGACCTCACAAAAAAGGTATTTACCTAAGTCACAAGTAAGACTGAGAATGGATAGTTTTCAGATCTTGTGTGGGTGTTAGGGACAATTTGTTTGTGAAAGTCAAACAGTTTTCAGTCAAACATTGTGGTCAAAAATGTACAGTAAAACCTGAGTATACTCAAATAGAAAGGAACTTGCCAAATAAAAATATCTGATTATATTTATTAATACAACTACTTCTGCAAATAAGGAACACAATCAATTTAAAACATGTTTGCTTTTTCAAGATACGGTATATAAAGTACAGCCAGAGAGAATTTAGCTTGAAAGTATTTTTATTAGAAAGTTTTAATTTTCCCTTACTTACAGTCCTGGTGGCAGTGGTTGCTAGGACAAATACTGTGGAGTGGGTTGATTTCCTTAATAGAAACAAATATATCAATAAACACCTGTAAGATGAATGGCACTGAATACCCAGAGTAGGTGAAAGTTCCACAGAATGATGTGGAGTAGAATTGTAACATGTTTGAACTGATCAGGCAGTTTACTGTATACACTAGGACAAGGTAAAATAGTAGGGGTGCCAAACAACACTCAAAGTAAAGTTTAGAGTAGTTATAGTATGTTTATTCTAATTAACTAGTCCACTAGAAATCCCCAAGGGTAGCCTAGATATTTTGGTTGGCTTGAAGGATGCCCACTTCATCAACGCTTGCAGCATTTATTTATTAGTGATAAAAATGGACTCTGGGTAGATGAGAGCTCACCAAACAATGGTGGGATTTCCAGTAGACACACTCCTCAGCAGCTGGACGTTGTAAACTACTGTAATAGTAAAATTACTGTAATAGTAAAATTGGTATTACACTCCTAGATATCTAATGTCTATGTATAGGCTGTTTAGAGTTCTAGACCTCTAGACAAATATAAAATACACAAATAATCACAGCTCTGTAATCATTTATTGAATATATTTGTCATTCAATCTGAGTTTATTAGGTGTTAATGGTTTAACAGATACAAAGTACAGTACATAAAGAAAAAAAGGGGTTAACAAATTTACATTGCATATTTATAGTATGGTGCATAGGTAGGCAACTTGAGGAAAAAAATCATAATCCTGGTAAAATATCTTGACATTAAAAAGAACCATAACTCTTGGGATATTTGGAAAATCACAATGATTAGAGTGTTTGAAAGTAGAGCATTTGAATATTCAACATGATGTGCACAAAGGAGGATAATGGGGATAGGTACAGTATTAGTGGGAAACATGGTCTTGAGAGCCAATGCTTGGAGCTAGGGTTGGCAGAATAACCAGACAGAATGGTACATGTGTATAAAGTGAATGAGGGAGGGGATATTAGTAGAGAATGGGAAGCAGAAAGGGGAGGGAGTAAGTTAGTAGTTGGAAGAAAAGGGTATCGGGGGGGGGGGTAAGGCCTCCTCCTTGTTAAGAACATGTTGAAAGTTTTGGAAGGGTTATAAGACAATCATGTAATTTCTGAGAGTTACTAAAACCAATCCAGGTGGCCCAAGTCTGGATGTAGGATTATAGTTATTTTTACGTACCAGGTGGTGTTCATTATATGCAACTGTGGGTATAAAGAAATATTAAGATCTCAGATTTGGAATAGTTGACGTTAAAATTACCAAGCAGGCCAAAATGCTTGAATTCATGAATGATAGAGGGCATAGTTGTGCGAGGGTTTGTGACATATATTAATTGGTTGTCTGCAAACAGTGAGAGTTTAATGTGGGTATCTGTTTGGAAACTGGATATTAAAGTGTTGGCACTAAGGGCCTCAATGAGGACAGTATGTAATGCTTCCTATTGAAGTAGGGCAAAAGGGAGAGTTTTCCTAGTGTGGCAAGTTAAAAAGTTGGTGATGGTGTCAACTACACCCCAATATCTTCTAATAGGGTGTCATTTAGGCTCTATTGCTATCCAGAGTGTGGCATGTTAGGGTGAGCATACAGGGGAATGATGAAAACATATTAGGAAAAGAGGAATTTCATTTCAAAACATGGTGGCTAGTAAAGAAATAGCCAATGCAACTATATGACTGGAGGGAGGCTGAATAAAAAGTGTACTTTCTGTACCGGAAATAAATGATCCTCCAGATACTGTATCTACCACCTGGCAATTAAATAGTTGTTTCTTAAAGGAGTTTATTTGACTAAATGAGATATTTGGACTTATCAGAGCAGGTATCTAGATGAGATTTAAGGGTGAGATTGAGGTCTCTGTCCAAGAGTATAGTGCCTGGTGAGAATTCTCCCAGTGGAGGTAGCAGTTGGCCACTGAGCAAAAGGTACCTCTTTTCCAAGTTGATTAGCTGGTTCTCTAGCTGAATAGGAAGATTTTTTTGTATTACTATGAAGACCTCTCTTTCCTTCTGAGTCTAGTGGGGGCTAATATACCATCTGGAGTAGTAAAGATTGTGACAGGTAGGAATGTGATTGGCACCAAGGTGGGATTCTAAAAAGAGAATACCCGGGGGGGGGGGGTGCGCTCATGAGCAGCGTTTGAAGATGGCCACTTGGTATGCACGCTCCTTGCCCACTGGAAAAATCGGCCGACCTACCAACTCTCAGGGGGGCCACCAGCTTCCTCACCTACCGCCCCGGATCACTGCTACCCTCCACCCCGATACGCACTGGACTTTGCGGCCTACCCACCCTCAGTCTCGATTTTGGGTCCCCTGCCGTCGCTACTCACGGGTGAGCCGGATGCCACCGATGGGGCGGATTTTGCCTCAGAGCCACCCCTGCAGTACCCCACTCCAGCCTTGACGCATGCTGAACTCCTGGGTTGCTTCAAGTCCATGCTACAGACTAAGTTGTCCTCCACTACTTCCAAGCTGGCAGAACGTCTTTCATGAGAAATTAGAAAACTGGGCAAACGGAAGAACGTTCTTGAGGATAAAATAGATGCTGCTGCCACGGCCATTGAAAGCCATGAACAGGATTTGTGCAACCTTAAGAGAGAATTGGCAGACACGCTGCTCCTACTTGAGGATTTTGAAAACCGTTCCCACCGCAGTAGCTTACACTTACGGGGTATTCCGGAAACCATCACAGATCTCACCTCAACCGCTACTGCCTTTCAGGAGCTGACTCCTGCTATTCCCATTGACCAACTCGAATTTGACTGCATACATCATGCGTTGGGTCCCAGACGACCAGAGGGGCCCCCAAGAGACATTATCATCAAATTTACCTACTACCTACTCGCCAGTTGAAGCCCTTCACTTTGGTCCTGGTGAATTGCAGCATTAAATACGCATGGGGCTTTCCATTCTGTCTCACCTTCAACTACCAGGGCCGCAGCCACTTTGTTACCACGCCAAAGGAGGCCCACCCTCTCCTAGAATCTTTACACTTTCTTCCACTGGGAGGCGCTACACAGAGCCCGACTCTTTCATCCGGATCCCTGGAGAGGCCACTTCCTCTGGGCCGCCTCTGGGAGAAGACATCCAACAGGACGAGGTCCCTCCCTTGAACCCCTCTACGATCAAGTCCATCCTGCTCTTCTTCGAGCTGAAGCTGTATCCAGGACTTCCCCCGTTGTGTTTGACCATTGGGCTCTCCTGACAGGACAGTGAGTTTGGTCTTTTAGAAATTCCCAGTTTGATAGTGTTCCAGGATTGGGCCTGGTCCGGCCAGCTCCCTTGGGTTTCCTCTTTGAGTGGGGGGTCAACTCCTGGACTTGAGGTCTATGACTTTTTGCCATTGCAGCCTGCCACAGGTCCAGGCAACATTGGTTGGGCTCCCGTTATTGGGATGAGTTGATAGTTCCCTCGGGCTCCGGGGAGGGAGGTTGGCTCAGGTAGGCCCTAGTTGGGTGCCAGGATGTCGGTCCTACTGGGAAGTTAGGTAGGGGAACACCTGGGCTGCATTGTTTGGGTGCCATGAAGGCCTGTAGTTGTCCCCCTGGAGGGGGTTGGGCCCCAAGCTTAGCTGGGTTTCCAATGGGGAGGATTCTGCGGATGTACCCACTTCCGGGGACTCATACTTTTATTACTCTGGGACACCATTATGTTGTGTTTATTGCCTTTTTGCCCCCTGAGGTCTTATGTTTTTGATGTATTCATTTGCAGCCATGTGTCTGGTGGTAGAGCCACCTCCAATTGGTATCCTTCAAGTGTATCATGCACTTCACCATTGGTGTGAAACAACTGTGCTATTGTACATACTCCTTGTGTCTTCTTCTTTTCTTTCCTTCTTTTCTTTTCTTTTCTGGTCCTTCTGTTTTTGTTTTATGCGGGATTTCGGAATCCCATGGTCCGACCGTCATTGGGAGTGGAAATTGTTGGCTGACTTATTCTTTTTCTGCTGAGCGTGCTACGCCGATCCTGCCATGGCCTCACCCCTCTTGAAAGTACATTCACAAAATATTCAAGGCTTCAATTCGCCTCAGAAGCGGTCTAAAGTTTTTCATCACCTCAAATCACAACAAATTGACGTGGTATGCTGGCAGGAAACCAGGTTTTCTCAGTCCTCTGTCCCACGGTATCTTTCACCTCATTATCCCACTTTTTACACAGCCTCGGCTCCTGAGGGGTGTGGTTGCTTTCAAACACAATCTCCCTTTTGTCTGTGCTCGGAATATAGCAGACCCCACGAGCAGGTACTTGCTCCTGCAGGACACCCTCTGGGACCAAGAGGTTACTTTTGTCTCTTACTACGCCCCCAATCACTTTCAGCATACATTTTTTTCTCATCTTTGCACCATCATATCCCGACACTCCAAGGGTCTTCTTTTTTTTTTGCCAACAAATGGAATCTGCAGAGTTGGACCTACTTGCTTCTTCAGAGGCTGAACGAGCCCTGCGTTGGACCAAACATAAATTTTATTCCTGTGCTAATAAGCCGGGTCCGATGCTGGCCAGGAAACTCAATTCTGTGAGGAAACCCCACAAACCAATCCGATTGTGAGTTCCTGTGGGTGGCTGTACTTCCAATCCCCAGCAGATTGTTTTGTGTTTCGCGGACTTCCTTTCACACCTTTACGCTAAACCAGATGCCTTCCCTGTGGCTCAGGCAGAGACGTTCTTTCAAGATCTTCCACTTCCTTGATTGTCCAAAGCAGCGCAGATGGCAGATGATCGGTGTAACCATATTCTAAGTGCTTCAAGCTATCAAATCTCTATGGTCCACTGCGGCCCGGGTTCTGACAGATTTTTTCGGTTTCTATTATAAGAAATGTGTGACCCTGTTGGTGCCCTTCTTGGCTGATTATTTCAATGAGTTATGACAGGCCTCTTTGGACGCGCTCAGAGCTCATATCTCAATGATTCCTAAGACGACAGATGATATGCAGGAACCGCAAGCCTTTTGGGCCCATTTCTCTTCTTAATGAAGATCTGAAGATATTGGGTAAGATCCTTAATTTTCATATCAATAAATATTTGCGTAGTCTGGTCCACAGAGACCAAGTAGGTTTCGTCATCGGGAGGCAGGTGGGTGATAACATTAGTAAAGTGGTCGACCTTATGTTTTGGATTTGGTCACTTACAGATCATCTACTGTGATCTACCAGTGAACCTAATTGAAGTAGAAATTCGTGCACGTGGAAGCAAGAGACTGACACTGTTTGCAGTTTGTCAACTTCCCAATTTCTGCTTTATTGAGGAACTGATCGTAACATATATAGGTCTTATGACGTAAGCAAAGCATATGTTGTGATTGGGTGAAAGTTTCCTATACATTCTTCCATCCGCATTAGTGTCTTCCAATTATTATTATTATTATTATTACATCGAGTTTATATAGCGCCAAAGGGTTTGCTCAGCGCTGTACAATAGGGGGGGGGACAATACATGGCACAGTACAACAATAACAAACAACGTACGAGGGGTAAGAGGGCCCTACTCTTTCAAGCTTACAATCTAGGAATTATCTTCGGAAATGTGACACATTCCCTTTTATGGGGTTGTTTACGTTAAAAGATGCATTCTTTCCTAATGAGTCACTTCAGGCTCCGGATGGAGGCACCATCTTGATTATCGATCTCCTGTTAATCTATATCTGATTGTTTATTTAAAAGAGCAAGAAGTTTAAAGAGCAAGGAGCATAGAAAGGCGAGGCTATAAAATTGTCATTTTATTGATTACACTGTTCAACAGGTAAAAAGTTTTGGGCATAAAATTAGCTAATCTTACATAATTTTGGGGTGCTGAAAACGAAAATGACCCTAAAAAATGTTGTTTGGCTCTAGTTTCCATGATATATTCACCCATCTAATGACGTAAGCCATTCAAAATTATGATGCAACTTCAGCTGCATATTGCGCAATTGATACTGGTGACCAATAGAAAATTGCATGTATACTGAGATGATGCAATATTAGCCTTTAATTGCATCACTTCACTGCATAAAAGCTGCAGTATCTGTAGCTGATTGTAGTTCGACAGCGTCTTTACATTTCGTTTTATGCTTATATAGGCTACTTAGTAATGCCTCGAACTTGTGTGAATAAAGCAGATAATTTCTGCTATATCTGCGGTGAAAGAACTTTTATCTCACAAAAAAGGAGGATAACAGGAATGATTAAGAAAGCCTACAACTTGTATTTTGGCTGCAAGATAGGAGACCAGGACAAGAGCTGGGCACCACATATATGCTGCAATTCTTGTGGGACGGCACTGGAGCAATGGTTGAATGGAAAAAAGGCATCTATGCCTTTCGCTGTGCCAATGATTTGGAGAGAGCCAACAGATCATGTTAGTAATTGTTACTTTTGTATGGTGCCTCCAACAAAAGGGCTAAATAAGAAGAAAAAGTTATCTGTGCACTATCCAAATATTCCATCGGCAATACGTCCAGTTCCTCATGGAGAGGGGCTACCAATTCCTAAAGCACCAGAATCCTTCCTGATTGAGTCAAGTGAGGAAGAACCTGAAGCGTGTAGTCATCAACCGTCAACCTCACATGACCCAGACTTTCTTCCATCCACACCCACTGAACCACACCTCATTACACAAGTGGAATTGAGCGATCTTATCAGAGACCTGGATCTTCCGAAGAACAAGGCAGAGCTTTTGGGGTCAAGACTACAACAGTGGAATCTCCTAGCAAGTGATGTTCGTACGTCTTTCTACCATCATCGTCAGAAAGATCTGATCCCATTCTTCGTCTAGGAAGGTGATATTGCTGTATGTAACAATGTTCATGGTTTAATCTCAGCCATCGGCGTATGCTATGATCCCGATGAGTGGAGGCTGTTCATTGATGCTTCAAAGGCGAGTCTTAAAGCTGTTTTGCTCCATAATGGCAATCAGCTGCCGTCAGTTCCAGTTGCTTACGCAGTTTCAATGAAAGAAACGTATGAAAACTTGAAAGAGCTTTTAAGGTGCATCAACTATGATGAACATCAATGGTCGATTTGTGGTGACCTGAAGGTGATTGCTATCCTACTTGGACTTCAAGGTGGATATACTAAGTACTGCTGCTTCCTCTGTGAGTGGGACAGTCGTGCGAGAGAAATGCACTATGCCAAAAGAGACTGGCCATTACGCCAGTCATTGCAGCCTGGAGAAAAAAATGTTAACTATCCAGCACTTGTAGACAGCAATAAGATCTTATTACCTCCATTACACATCAAGTTGGGATTAATGAAAAACTTTGTTAAGGCAATGGACAAGAATAAAGCAGATTTCAAGTACCTGATTAGCAAATTTCCAGCACTTAGTGCTGCAAAAATAAATGAAGGAGTCTTTGTTGGGCCACAGATTCGTAAACTTATTCATGATGATGAGTTTCTTTCTCTGTTGCGTGGAAAGGAAAAGGCTGCCTGGACAGCATTTGTATCAGTGACATCAAATTTTCTTGGAAACAATAAAACACCAGACTACAAGAAAGTGGTAGAAAAACTCATCCAGACTTACAGAAATCTGGGTTGCAACATGTCTCTAAAAATTCATTTTCTACATTCGCATCTGGATTTTTTCCCACCAAACTGTGGAGCAGTGAGTGATGAACACGGAGAGCGCTTCCATCAAGACATTGCAGCTATGGAAAGAAGATATCAAGGTAAATGGAGCCCATCAATGCTTGCTGACTATTGCTGGACAGTTGTAATAGATAGCCCTTTCCTCGAACACAAGAGAAAAGCCAAGAGAAGCAAAACCGACACAAACTGAAGACAAAACTAGTGAGAATCCTAAGTATTAAAATGATTCAACTTAGCTTATGGCTATAATTTTTCTTGGTAATCCTATGCAATATATTATGCCATTTAGGCTTTGTTATGTAGTCAATATCACTTGCTTTATATTTGTGGAAAGACATCTATCTATATAATTATTGTGCATTATGTAGTCATTACGCCTATAGTAGAAAACTTTCCGTTTACAGAAAAACTAGAGCCAATTGACAAATTTCATTGTTATATTTGAACTCAGAATATGAAATTCATTAAGAAATGGATCCTTTTGTTTCCAAAACTGGCAAAAAATAAAAATTTGTTGAACAGTGTTATCTGACATATTGCAAATTATCCAGTGATTGTAATGTATCGGGTGTTCCATACGCTGGACAGGAATTCAAGTTGAATCTTTTTGCAGACACTGCCCTCTTGACTCTCACTAATGCCCTGATGACGCTCCTAAATTTGCAACAGGTTCTTGCTTGTTTCTCCTTCATTTTGGGTCTCCGGATTAACTTGGATAAGACTGTCGCTCTCAATATTACTTTGACCTCAGATTTGGTTTTGCGCCTACAATCCCACTTCCCTTACAAATGGGCTTCCTCTTCACTTGAATACCTAGGCATTTGCTTCACCTCCACCTATGGCTCGTTGTTGCAAATTATAATCCATTGCTTTGCTTGGTGTCCTCTCTTATGCACTTCTGGCAATTTCCACACCTGTCTTGGATAGGACGAGTTAATTCAGTGAAAATGACCATCCTGCCTAAATTGTTGCACTATTTTTGCACCCTCCCAGTGCAGGTTCATCCTCTTTTTCTTTGGTTGATTCAGGCGAGGATTATGCAATTTATCTGGGCCGACATGTGCCCCAGAGTCTCCAGAAATACGCTTTTTGTCCATAGACTCTTGGGAGGTATTGGGGTACCTAATGTAACTAAGTATTATCAAGCGAACCAGATTGCCCCACTGTCTATGTTGCACGCTTCCTCTGACGTTCCTCTCTGGGTCCTGCTGGAACTACCTAATTGTGCCCCTATTGTGACTTCGATGCTTCTATGGCTTCCCCTTGCCCTACGCTCTACGCCCTATGACACTGACTTCGATTTTGCTCCATGGCCTACAAGTGTGGGACCCGGTACGCTACTCCAGTGGCTTAATGTCACCTTTCCTACCTTTGCTCCCAATTATTAACAACCTTCTCTTCTCACCGAGTTTAGATCAACCAAGGACGTTCTCTTGGTGGGTGGCCAATGGTTTTTCACAGGTGCGACACTTTTTGACTTCTTGGTCCTTCTTCACCTGGAATTCTCTTCAGGAGTAGCTGGATGTCCCTCAGGCTGAATTTTTTCATTACCTTCAATTGCGGCACTGTCTGACCTCACTGCGGGGTACTTCCGCTTTCCCATATCAGAAATCTGCCTTTGAACAGCTTTGCCAACAGCATCCAGGCTCCTGGGCCTTATTTCCCTTCTTTATGCAGCTTTTAACAGACGCTTGATGCATAATTCTCTCTCATATGTCACTCAGTGGGAGCGTGAACTGAGGGTGGTTGTGGATCTGGAGGACTGGAATAAGACCTGGTCATTTATAGCTAACCACACTGGAGGAGGCTCGTTTGGCCTAGACAAACCCTGCCTGCAGTGATAAATGCTTTTGGGGGTTGTGATCTTCGTGGAGATGTGTTGCATATATGGTGGTCATGCCCACAACTGATTTGTTTTTGGTCTTGTGTATTTGGCCCCCTTTTCACCTTGTTCCATCTCTCCATATGCCAGGATGCTCAGTACTCTTTGCTTCATTGTCCCATACCGGACCTGTTGGCTCACCAGCAGAAGTTGGCTTCCTATTAGTTCTTGTCGGCCACTAGAACAAATGCTCAGGCATGGAAAAGCCCGTCTGTCTCTCTTTAGGGGGTGCTGGACCGTATGATCACTCTGATGCTCAATAAACAGATGTTGAGTATCTGTAATGACTCCCAATGGAAATTTTTGAAAATATCGGAGCTGTGGTTGACATATTTTATTCCCATGCTTCCCTCGGCTAGTCTGAGTTTGTGATTTTGTTTGGTATTGGCGTTCCTGGACCCCTGCTCCTGGTCTTGTCGTCTTCTTCTTCTTCCTTTTCTACTCCTCTTTCCTTTCTATTTTTGTTTGTCTTTGAGCTACTGTCAGTGTTATATCACTGTTTTTGTAATCTATGTGCCTTTAATAGCCCCTGTGTGGGTGCGCCTTTTGCTCTGTTGGTGTTAGAGCACTGTTTTCTTTACTTTTTATGTGCCCCCTGCGTGGGCGTGTCTTGTTGCTCATGTCTTCTTGAAATGTTTATAAATTAATAAAAACCATTGAATACAAAAAGAGAATAACCACCTTGGCTTTGTGCATAAAGTATAACATTTGGGCGCATTTGGACTTATTTTTGATGCCTTATGACATTGTGTGAGCATAGTTCTAATAGGATAAGGAGACCCATGGTGATGTCATGGTGGTGGCAGGAAGAGGACAGTAAATGAATGAAGGTGAAGAAAGTGGTTAGAGGAGACAGGAAAAAGGGAAGAAGAAAATGAAGGGGGGAAGGGTAGGAAGCAAGAGTAGACAATGTGGTTGGGGTGGGCAATTGGATAGAGAAGGTCTGGAAAATTGTGGGGAGAGGTAGGGGAAGGTGGAGTGGAAGAGCAGGAAGGAAAAATGGAAAAGGAGTGGTTGGAGAAATGTTGATAAAAGCCCTTCAGGTCTAGATTCTAATCTGGTCCACTGGCTTGGGATGTCAATAGATCTCATCCTTCCTTGTCTGCAGGTTGAATGGAAAGCCCCGCGGTAAGGTATGTCACATTCCTGTAAAAGGGCCCCACACAGTCCATATTGTCTTCCTTTGTGTGAAAGAAATGCACAAGCACATGACATTGCGGGCCCAGGCAGGATAAGGGTTTCTTGGGCTTAAGGTACAATGAACCTAGTACATCTCCAAGTCCAGATTGTCATAGGTGCACAGAATTTTTGGCAAAGAGACCTCACCAAGCTGGGAGCAGGCCTGTTTCTCTGGTTGCCTCCGGTAGCACCCGATTTCGAATGTTGTTCCTGGTCTATAGGTTTTTGTAGAGTAGAAACAGAGTGTGTATATGGGTTTCATGTTTGGTTAGCTTCTTCTTCTAGGCACTGATTGTGCCTGAGAGCATGGTCAGTGGCATTCAGTTGCATAGTCTGGAGCTCAAGTTGCAGGGACTGAATCTCTGATTTTTAGTTTGATTCAAACCTCAGAACCTAGTTTTCAATTTCCAAACATGTCAGCAGGAGCTTGATATATTCCCTCCATTCCTATTCTCCCTGGGAGGTTGGCAAGGAATGGGAATGAGGAGAGGAAGAGGCAGTGATTCTAGGCCCATATGTAAATAGTGGTTGGGGAGCTGGGGTGCAGGAGTTCAGCGGTGCAGAAGCTAAGCAGTCACTTGTCCACCTTCACAATGCACTAGTAACACATCCCTCCCAAATAAATGTATTTTTAAATGCAAGAAGAGTATGTATCTGAATTTGACTTGGTATCTATTGCTTGCAGTCCCTGTACAATGGGGCTGATGTGCACTAGAAAGAACAAGTGCAAGAAGCCAATCAGTTCATGTGCTGAAGTTTGCTGATAGGAAGAGAGGGCAGAGCATCAGAGAAATGAGCTCATCACTGTGCTACTTCTCCTTTCACTGTCCATTCACTGGCTAGGGCACGTCGAGGACTAATAGCATAGAGTTGAAAGATACTGGTCATCAGCCTGAGAACATCTAGGAGCAAGAAAAAGATACACACAAAGTGTAAATGTATCCTAAGGGGAGTACACAAGACACTTTTATGCCAGACTGTAGACTTCCCCTTGGAAGAATAGTGTAAGTCTGAAAGCCTTTTGTGAGACCTAATTGTTACATATGTACCACCTTCGTAGATAGGTGCTAGGATAAGTAGATTATAGTTGGTTCTCCTACTGAACAGGAGAACTGTTAGGAAAACTTATTCAGGACTTCTGCTTAACCTCCCTAGCGGTATTCCCGAGTGTAGCTTGGGGTAAAGTTTCAGTACCAAAAGCGGTAACCCCGAGCTACACTCGGGCTTACCATGCAGCGTTGCATAGGGAGTCCCTACAGCGCTTACCTTGCCCTTCGCTCCCGCGATGCGTCCCCTGTAGCATCCCCGGCCATCTCCTCTGGCCGATGCTGGCATCCAGCTTCCATGTTCCGATCCCTGTGACGTGCCGGAACCGGCGGCAAATTTGAATTTTTTTTTAAAAATGTCATTTTTTAAAAAACGATTATTACATAGTAAAACATTGCTGTTTCAAAACATTTCACATACATTTTGTCCCTACTGCTTTGTCCTGTCCCCTGCCTGCATTTTGACTGTTCTTTTTGCCTGGAAACTTAGAAATGTCCATGGCGTCCAAAAAGCGTCCCTTTATGTCAAAAGCGGTTTTAGACCGGCTAGAGAACAGCGATAGTAAATCAGAACCACTTCCAGAATTGAGTGATAATGATTTGTGGGGAAATTCGGCATCAGACACTGAAAACGATTTTGCGACTTTGCTTAGCGATGTGCGAACTTGGCGCTATATTTCAAATTTCAGTGTTTTTGGTTTGATTATATTATTGAATTAAATTTATTATCATTATATTATTTTTTATGATTATTTATTAAATTATAATTTATGATTTTGTGTTTCAAGTTTTATCATATCGGGAATGTTTACTAGACTCTTGTTCGGGCAGATATCAGTGAGTTATTCCTAAATTACAGGCATACAATTAAAAAAATACATATTTCCATGCAAAAAAATGGTACCGCTTTCAGCACCAAAAATCTGAAATAATCATACCGCTAGGGAGGTTAACATGGGCTGCAAATTGTTTAGTGATGCCTGCTCAGTGTGTTCAAGTGCTGTTAGTTCTGCTTCTGGCTTCCTCTGTATCCAAGTAACCTGGGAAAGTTCTGGATGTATAAGTGGACCTCATGCAGAACACAGTATGAATATTAATGCAGCTCTAGCCAATCCCAGGGAGTGTAGCCCTGGAGAATTCTGGGAGAGGGTATTAATTATTTGGGCACACTGAGCCCTGGGTCTTTCCTAGAGAGGACTGCAGCTGCCTTGTGGCCTCAGGTGGGTGACCAGAGAGCATGACGTAAGAGAGAGAGGGACCCTGGTTCTTCAGAGAGCTGACTGAGGGAAGCTGTCTGACAAAGATCTGTCTGGTATCACTGGAGGGCATTGATTGGAAGATTAGAAAGAGGCTACCATTCTGTCCTGGGGCCTTGTGAGTACAGGCACTGTCAGATCTTGGGGATGCTGTGTGCTTTGCTACCCCTTTGGTGCTTTGTAGTCAGTGTGGGTCTGAGAAAAGAGAACACCAGCTAGTGTCCTGTAGAACACTGTCCTTTGAACCCCTCTGATATTTGAACTTTGCTCAAGGCTGCTACTTAAGGAAGTTATTTCCTCAACTGTAATTAGTTCTATTTCTGGAGTATCCTACTAAATTCCCCATCCCTACCCAAGTTCTCCAATAATAAAACAACAAAACAACAACCCCCATACTGATCATTGGAAGAAAAGAGTGAAAGTGTTTGTGTACCTGGCTGTGAAACTACCTTGTGCCTGGCTGTGGGGCGAAGTTTAGGTAAGTCCATCGATTTCAACCAACAGAGAGAAAAAACAAAAACAAAACACAAATAGAAAATCTCCATATACAGTACACTATCCCATACCCACAGTTTATCCAAACAAAGGCTATTCAACATTTTCACAGCTCTTACTGCGGAGATTGAATCTCTTTTACTCCAGACGTAAAGAGTGCCCCCTTTTCCTCTGTGACCTTAATGTGAATAACTCTACATCAAGTTCACTATATGAACCACTGATATATTTATACATGTTGATCATATCCCCCTTAATCTCCTCCTCTCAAGAGAGAATAAATTCAATTCCTCTAAGCTGTCCTCATAGCTGAGCTCCTCCATGCCTCTTATCAGTTTGGTTGCCCTTCTCTGCACTTTCCACAGTTCCCCAATATCCTTTTTTTGTGAACTGGTGCCCAAAACAGAACTGCATATTCTAGATGAGGTGTTACTAATGATTTGTACAGGGGCAAAATTATATAACTTTCTCTGCAGTCCATATCTCTTAATACAAGAAAGGATTTTGCTTGCTCTGGAAACCACAGCTTGGTATTACATGCAATTTGTAAGCTTATGATCTACCAGAACACCAGATCCTTCTCCACCATTAATTCCTCCAGTTGTACTCCCCTTAGTATTCATGTTTTTAGCCCCCAAGTACATAACTTTACATTTATCACCATTAAACCTCATTTGCCACATAGTTGCTCAATCAACCAGTGCATTGAGGTCGGCTTGTAAGTTGGAGATCTCCTGTGAGGATGCTATTCCACTCCAATGCATGGTGTCATCTGCAAAGACTGAACGGTACTTTTAATCCCAGACTCTATATCATTTATATACAGTATGTATACAGTATATATATATAAGATTCTACATCCACAGAATATCTCAATGGCTGTTCTTCCCCCTCTTCCCATTTGGACCACTTTTGTATGTCCCAAAGGTCTAAGAATTACTACATTTTTGTGTTCTCAATGGACTTCAAGAAAAAGATTTTACGGTAAATAATAATTTTCATCACTTGTTTCCCAAATCAAAATTATTGCAGGCTTCTTTCCATTCTATATTCAACACCATGTGCATACATAGTGAAGTAACGTGTCAACTTTGATTTGATGTGAGCTTTGCTTCCCAATTACCAATCTTATGCTTGCTTTGAGTGACTGAAGACTATCTTGATTACTATTTTCAGTACACCTTGGCAACACTGTGTATGTCACAATGCATACATTATCTATGCCAACATACTATAAACGGGCCTCCATATGTGTTTTTAATGCAGGTGGTATGAGCTAAATGGCACTTGCACCATTTTGTTTCTTTAGTGAGCCTTTAATCTTGCTGACATAAGTGGTAGATGCTGTTTTCACTAACGGAGTACCTCCAATTGTAACAGCTGCAAGAGCAGGTAAAAATTGTGACAAGGGCTCATTTAACTCATACAACTTCACAGAAGCCCCCTTCTGTGTACCTACTTTCAGAGACCTATAATTTGAATTTCCTGGAAACTGAGAATATTTAGCCAGTCTTTTTACTTGCTCAGATTTAGGGGTATTCAGGAATTTACACTGCAGGGAAGCTCAAGATGAGTAAATGTGTAGAAGGTGAGTAGCCAGTTGCAAAAGACCATTAGACAGATGGAAGATGCAGATGCAAATCTTTGTTTTGAAACAAGCTGTAAACTGCATGCTTTAAACAGTAAGACAAAAGCTCCTTTCATTTGGATTGAAGGTAAGGGAGCTATACACAACACATACATGTTTTGTAAAGCAAAATGTTTTGAAAATGAATACCGGCAAATTAAGAGTCTTACTTAACTCTAGTAACTTTACTGTTAGACTGAACTTCTTCCACGTAACATTAGAATGTGAAGAATTCCTACCTCAGAGCTGTTTCTGCCATGAAGTTCACTAGAGTTTTCCAGTAGACTCCGTAAACATTATCCTGGTATGCAGCCAGCTAGTAGGTACATTGGAAACTCCAAAACCCTTAAAACTAGCAAATCAACAAACAGGAGTTCCTAGGACTAACACTCACACTGTAGGATGAGAAATTCCCAACTTAACTTTAACAGGCTGTGGTTGTAACAGATCTAATTTTAATCATTCTGACATGATATAAAATCCTTGCTCCACACACCCTGTAGCCTGTAAAAGTTATGATAGTCAAAAGAAAAAAATGTTTGAAATCTGGCATGTCAATACCTTCTGGTGAGTGAGAAACTCATCTATTACTCACGAGTGGTGGAGAAGAATTCTTTGGATTTATGTGACACCCTCCTATGGGACTTTCATTCATTCATAAGTTGTTTTGGACTTTATTATACCCTGCATTGGTAATAATTCACATGGTGTTGGGAGAGCACTTCTTTTATATACGTGTATATAATGATAGTATACCTTTTGTATTGAGTAAGCACCTATCTATTTATGGTTTGTTCTACAGAGTGTTTATTCACTTAATAGGGGCAGCTGCCATTACTGCCTGATTATGGCAGAATTTATAATTCTGTGTTCATTTTGTTTAATTACATATTTACATTTGGTTTCACAGGCGCCACGTGATTGCTTTTTTTTATGTATGAACAATGCTTTATAACCTCATGGGCCCCATTTTAAAGAACCATTTAATGTAAGATACAAATTAACTCTTTGTAACATTCTTAGGAATGTAAAATGTAAGTAAAAGAAGGAGAATATAGAGCAGGCATGTCCAAAGTCCGGCCCGCGGGCCATTTACGGCCCGGGGGTCGGTTTAATACGGCCCTCCAACAGCCCTCCCTGCTCTGTGTAATGTGGCCCTCCCACGGCCCTCCCTTCTATGGCAGACAGTCTTCTGCTTGAGAGCAGAGGGCAGTGCGCATGCCTGACTGCGGCGTGTTCTCCCTGGTCTGTGTAAATGCGGCTGTCGCACAGCCCTCCCTTCTGTGGCAGACAGTCTTCTGCTTGAGAGCAGTGCGCATGCGTGACTGCACCGCTCTGGGAGCGACAGACGGCGGTGACGTCAGGGCCGGGCTTCCAGCGTGAAGTGTGTTTCTCTTCCCCTCCCGGCTGCCGAGCAGAGACTTCAGCTCCAGCTACCTTTTTCACCCTTCACATTAGTGCAGGTAAGTTTTTTTAAAATTTATTTTCAATACATTGTGAAAACTCAGCTGTCAGTTGATCTTAATGTTATGAAATGAAAAGTATGTCGTTTGCAATTAACTTGGCATAAAATAATTTATTTGCATTTAATTGTAATGGTTCAAAGAATGTTCGGAAAAATGTTCGGCCCTCCACCATGTTCACTTCATCCAATCTGGCCCTCTTTGAAAAAAGTTTGGACACCCCTGATATAGAGTCAAGACACTAGAAAAATGTACAAACTTTTTTGAATGCCAGTTCATGATATGGGCCATTAACTAACACTAAACCTACTCTCACCACCATTCTAAAGCTATTCCATCTAAGTCTGTAAAGAAAAGATCGCTATACTTGCCTATACTGAAGCTGCTCCAGTCTGGTCTCCAGTGGCAGCTTCTGTTCAGTTGGAAAATGCCTGGAAGATGATATCACCCATAGACTTACTATGGGGCATCAGTTGTTGGCTGCCTTTCCTGCACACAGAAGCTGCTGCTGACAGCTCAGCCTGGGAACGAACCAGAGTGGTCTCAGTATAGGTAAGTATAGCAATCTTTTCTTTTCAGGGTTAGATAAAATAGCTTTAGAATGGAAGTGGGAGTAGGTTTAACATTAGGTAATCACTTGAATTCCACTGTAAAGTGTATAAAAAAACCCCCAAAAAAATGTAAGGCATTGCAGCTTACCATTCCTTAGATGTGGTAGCTATATTAGGCCTTATGCACACAGGTAGCAAGAGGCTAAAAATATGCTGCGTGTACAATTTGCAGTGTTTTTCCAGAATGAAAAAGTGTGCAATGTGGTGCACTGTAATACATGGGCAAGGTGCATCGGAGTGCCACTTAGAATAAATAGCCACGCATTTCAGTAACGTGTAACACGTGACTGCAGTGCAATGGTGTGAGCAGTGATAATGTTGGTAAAGTTTTGAATCTGTATCATAAACAATCTGCAACTCAATACAGTTCCAGTGTAGTCACAAAACCAGTTAACTAACATTTACCATGTAAAATTCCAAGTTAATTTAATCTGATATTGCTTATTAATTTCTGGCAATTATATTGACATTTGTACTCCTTTATAGAAAAAGTCTCTGTCACAGATTTATGGAAAATATAGCAAAGTAATATAGATTTGTATAGAAAACCTGCTTCAAGATCTCCATCTATACCATGTACTAAGAAAAAAGTGGTTTATTGGGGAACATTTACAGTTTTCTTTGCTTTAGTTATCACTAACTATCCTCTCTATATCTGAAGATGTTTCATTACCAAGTAATCCTTCTTAATGACATTTAACTGCTCATGTGAAAGTCATACTTTATTAAGGAAAAAAAAAAAAAAGAGAAGGACATTGAAGATCTTTAGGTTCAAAGCCAAACAGAGATCTCAATAAGTTATGCAGAGCTGACGAGAGGCTCTAATCTTATTGATATATAGGGGTCTCTGACAGCACTTTGACGATGTACAGTATGTCCTCCCTTATTCAAAGTGTCCCTCTGGAGATGCAAAACGGGCAATCGATACAAGCTCGTCACAGCTAAAAGCTTCTTCGAGTGCAGCAAGGGGCTAATTACTAATCAATCTGTTGGTGGTGGTGGGGGGGAAGTAATTGTAGAGTAAAGCACAAAAAGGCAAGAGCTCTTCTGGAATCAGGAGTGTGAAGAATCTGCTTAATGTCCAGACCCCCACACACAAATTCGCTGTGAGAATTGTTAGATCACCTCAGAAGAACTTTCACCCCACACTACCTCCTTTTCCTGTAGCTTACAGGCTAGCAAGCAGTGTGGGGTTTGCGGATGTATAGGGTTGTTAAAATAAATCACGCTCTTTAACAACGCTTCCCACCACTAACTTTGCCTGGAGGGTTAATGTTGTGTTACTGGCACGCCTTCTGTTTAGGAAGCAGATAAATTAACTGAAGAAATTATCCTTTAATGACTTCATATGCAAACAGTGACCTAGACTTCAAATCAACCGAGGGCTTTTATAAGTGAACCACAACTAAAGAATAAAACTATGCAACTAAATTATAACAAGCTAAAATATTTTCAATCTAACATGCCTGACTCAATCCTATAAGTACTCCCACAAATTTAGGGAGAGGGTTAACCTCATGAATATTTTTCATCAGTGGTCAGAATTACACCTAGACACCTAGAAAACACATGTACAGACAAATGGAAAACACACAAATGACCTTTGGAAGCCAAAATCATTTTAATAAGTTATTATTATTATACAGGATTTATATAGCGCCAACAGTACATTTGCAGGATTTCCATTTGCAAGTTAATACATTTGCAGCTAACGTTTGTTATTCTGTCTCATTTATCCAATGTGAAACAGATTATCTGAAACAGAAACCTGATTTAAAGATAACCTCCAAGCAGATATAACGGACACAAATAATTGCAGCTCGGCAATCATTAGTACATCATTAAATGCATTTTTTTCAAATGCACATGGTGTACGTACCTTCATTTGACTTGGCATCAACATCTTGCAGTCCCTATGCAATAGAGGTCAGAGAGGAGGGGGGGGGGGGGTAGCACAAGTCAATTGGATGTGGTTCAGTGGAACAAACTTGCTAATAGGAGGAGCTGCTTCTCATTAACTGTCCTGTCACAGGGTGGGGAGCAGACCTGCAAGTGAAAGTTAAACTGGAGAAGAGAAGGGTACTTTTCTGTAAAGCAGTAAATCTCAAGTCTGGGTGGACAGAAATATAAATCTACACTTTCACTATCTGAGAGTAGGGGACACCTTTCCTGATGACAACAAACATATGTTGTATCCCTTAAAAATTTGCAGAATAATAGTTGATCTGTCAGAAATCCAATTATTCTAATTTCCTGTTTGAGTTGACAACATGTTGCCTGTGCTGCACTTAATCTCACACAATGTGTTGTCAGTTGTGCCAAGCGGTTTTCCAGCATTACAGAATGTCCCTCTTCTCTCCTCTCCACTTCATCATAACACAATAGGATGGAGTGTTACTTAGAAGGGGAGATAACACAATTAGGGAGTTCAATAGAGCAGAGGATGAATTGTCCGCTGCAGGAATAAGTGTGGAAGTCACTGGCTGGATCAACAAGTATTATTCTGTGAAAATATGTGAAAATGTGCACTTATTGCAGAGCTGTAAAGAAGGTGACATGATGTATAGTTGCCACCTTACCGACGCAACAGCTTTCAGTCTCTACCCTGAAGCCTTGCCTATGTTAACCTCTTATTGCTCCATTCCCCCTATCTAGCTCTTACAACATATCTGCAGTCTGTTTATCTTATACTGTTTGTTTCCCCAGTAATTTCTATTATTACACTCTACTGAAAAAAGTATTGGGACACCCCTCCAAATCTTTGTATTCAGGTGTTCCAATCACTTCCATGGTCACAGGTAGAGATGAGCGAAGAAATGAAAAATTCGATTCGACTGATTCGGCGAATTCGTGGACAATATTCGATTCGAGTCGAATAAATTCGCTGTGAATTTAACTTAAAAAAGGGTGTTTCTAGGCTTCAGAGAGACTTAATATTAGTGCAGAACACTGTACCTTTAATTTAAATGCCCTTGGAGTCTGCTGGGGAAGAGAAATAATACTGTCAGTCAGTATGACATGCAGATGAGTGCCGTCGATCTTAGAATCACCGCACACTTCACTCATTTGGGCAGTCACGGGGCCAAAACCAGAGTGTGGAGCCACAGTGTGGCGGTGGAGGCAGCAGCAATGGGAGGCCATACAGCACCCTATGACAAAAATGGAAACCACCAGCAGTGTGAGGAGACCTGAAAGTGGCACATGGCAGAGTGTGGCGATAGAGACAGCAGCAATGGGAGGCCGTACAGGGACCCATGACACACTCTGGACCTGGCAGCAGCATGAGGAGGCGGTACAGGGGCCCATGACAGATTACGGGCCTGGCAGCAGCATGAGGAGTCGGTACAGGGGCCCATGGCAGATTACGGGCCTGGCAGCAGCAATGGGAGGCCGTACAGGGACCCATGACACACTCTGGACCTGGCAGCAGCATGGGGAGGCGGTACAGGGGCCCATGACAGATTACGGGCCTGGCAGCAGCATGAGGAGTCGGTACGGGGGCCCATGACACACTCTGGACCTGGCAGCAGCATGAGGAGGCGGTACAGGGGCGCATGACAGATTACGAGCCTGGCAGCAGCAACTTGGACAGGAGGACGTTCAGCTTCTGCACCGTCGGGTGCGTGCTCGCAAACTGTTGTCTCTTGGAAACGGATTCCAAGAAAGACTGCTGACGGAATCCGTGAAGAGGAGTAGCAGGAGAAGGAGCATCTGAACGAGCGGAATATGCCAACAAGCGACAACAGTGGCCCATGACAGATTACGGGCCTGGCAGCAGCATGAGGAGTCGGTACGGGGGCCCATGGCAGATTACGGGCCTGGCAGCAGCTATGGGAGGCCCGTAATCTGCCAGCACCCTATGACAAAAAATGGAACCCACCAGCAGTGTGAGGAGACCTGAAAGTGGCACATGGCAGAGTGTGGCGATGGAGACAGCAGCAATGGGAGGCCGTACAGGGACCCATGAGAGACTCTGGACCTGGCAGCAGCATGAGGAGGCGGTATAGGGGCCCATGGCAGATTAGGGGCCTGGCAGCAGCTATGGGAGGCCCGTAATCTGCCAGCACCCTATGACAAAAAATGGAACACACCAGCAGTGTGAGGAGACCTGAAAGTGGCACATGGCAGAGTGTGGCGATGGAGGCAGCAGCAATGGGAGGCCGTACAGGGACCCATGAGAGACTCTGGACTTGGCAGCAGCATGAGGAGGCGGTATAGGGGCCTATGGCAGATTAGGGGCCTGGCAGCAGCTATGGGAGGCCCGTAATCTGCCAGCACCCTATGACAAAAAATGGAACACACCAGCAGTGTGAGGAGACCTGAAAGTGGCACATGTTTGGGGCATGATTCATGGCGGATTTAGTCAGTTGTGTCAGGAACTGGTGGTTTGAAATCCAGACTAATCCACGCCTGATTCATTTTCACAAACGTGAGTCTCTCCACACTTTGGGTGGACAGTCGTGTCCTCCGCGGAGTTGCAATACCTCCTGCCGCACTAAACACGCGCTCCGATGCCACGCTACTGGCCGGGCATGACAGCCTTTCAAGGGCAAATTCAGCTAGTTGGGGCCAAAGGTCAAGTTTCGTTGCCCAGTAGTCAAGGGGATTGTCTACCTCGGTTGGCAGGGTGCTGTCCAAGTAGGCCTAAGCCTGTTGTTTGAGGTCCTGCTCCAGGTCCACCTGATGCTGCTGCTGCTGCTGCGGCTGGTTAGTAGTTTCCTCACTGCGCTGGTGAAGAAAGCTACTCATCATCGACTGCAGACTGAGGCAGCCGCTGCTGGTGGAGCTGCCACTGCTCCTACCACCCCACCCCTCCCCTGCTGCCATGGCAGCGGAACACGAGCGCACAGGGCCCACAGTGTCTGAGGATGGACGTTGGCGCAGACAGGCAGAGACCAGCTGACTACATAGGTGTTTTTTATAGTACGTTATTTTGGCCTCCCTCTCAGCAGGTGTGAAAAAGGCCACCATTTTTGAACGGTAGCGAGGGTCCAACAAGGTGGACAGCCAAAAGTCATCCCTCTGTCTGATGGTTATTATTCGGCTGTCGCTACGCAAGCAACCGAGCATGCTATGGGCCATTTGTGCCAAGGAATGCGAGGGACTCCCTGCCTCCATCTCCACAGCATACTGCCACGGTGCGTCTAGGTCCTCTGTCTCCTCTTCCTCCTCCTCTACCAGATGCTCCTGCTCCTCCACTCCTGTCCGCTGAGTGGAAAAACCACCCATTTCACTCAATAATTCCTGAGCACCAATGTCCTCCTCTACCTCCTCCTCTTCTTCCAGTCCTGCCCCCACAGGGGCCATGTGGCGTTGAGATCTGTGCGCCACGTCTACCGCACCCTGACCAGCCATTGTTAACAGCATTTGTTCCAGGACGTGCAACAGAGGAATGACGTCGTTCATCCCATAGTCCTGCCGACTCACGAATAGCGTGGCCTCCTCAAAGGGCCTGAGCAAGCGCAGGTGTCACGCATGAGCTGCCAATGGCTGACATCTAAGTTACACAGGGAGTACCTTTATCTGCTTTTAACATCAGGAAATCTGTGATGGCCTTTTGCTGTTCGTAAAGGCGGTCTAACATATGTAGGGTTGAATTCCACCTTGTTGCAACGTCACAGCATGAGGAGTCGGTATAGGGGCCCATGGCAGATTAGGGGCCTGGCAGCAGTTATGGGAGGCCCATAATCTGCCAGCACCCTATGACAAAAAATGGAACACACCAGCAGTGTGAGGAGACCTGAAAGTGGCACATGGCAGAGTGTGGCGATGGAGACAGCAGCAATGGGAGGCCGTACAGGGACCATGACAGACTCTGGACTTGGCAGCAGCATGAGGAGGCGGTATATAGGGGCCCATGGCAGATTAGGGGCCTGGCAGCAGCTATGTGAGGCCCGTAATCTGCCTGCACCCTATGTCAAAAAATTTAACACACCAGCAGTGTGAAGAGACCTGAAAGTGGCACATGGCAGCAGAGTGTGGCGATGGAGACAGCAGCAATGGGAGGCCGTACAGGGACCCATGACAGACTCTGGACTTGGCAGCAGCATGAGGAGGCGGTATATAGGGGCCCATGGCAGATTAGGGGCCTGGCAGCAGCTATGGGAGGCCCGTAATCTGCCAGCACCCTATGTCAAAAAATTCTACACACCAGCAGTGTGTGAGGAGACCTGAAAGTGGCACATGGCAGAGTGTGGCGATGGAGACAGCAGCAATGGGAGGCCGTACAGGGACCCATGACAGACTCTGGACTTGGCAGCAGCATGAGGAGGCGGTATATAGGGGCCCATGGCAGATTAGGGGCCTGGCAGCAGCTATGGGAGGCCCGTAATCTGCCAGCACCCTATGTCAAAAAATTCAACACACCAGCAGTGTGTGAGGAGACCTGAAAGTGGCACATGGCAGAGTGTGGCGATGGAGAAAGCAGCAATGGGAGGCCGTACAGGGACCCATGAGAGACTCTGGACCTGGCAGCAGCATGAGGAGGCGGTATATAGGGGCCTATGGCAGATTAGGGGCCTGGCAGCAGCTATGTGAGGCCCGTAATCTGCCTGCACCCTATGTCAAAAAATTAAACACACCAGCAGTGTGAAGAGACCTGAAAGTGGCACATGGCAGAGTGTGGCGATGGAGACAGCAGCAATGGGAGGCCGTACAGGGACCATGACAGACTCTGGACTTGGCAGCAGCATGAGGAGGCGGTATATAGGGGCCCATGGCAGATTAGGGGCCTGGCAGCAGCTATGTGAGGCCCGTAATCTGCCTGCACCCTATGTCAAAAAATTTAACACACCAGCAGTGTGAAGAGACCTGAAAGTGGCACATGGCAGCAGAGTGTGGCGATGGAGACAGCAGCAATGGGAGGCCGTACAGGGACCCATGAGAGACTCTGGACTTGGCAGCAGCATGAGGAGGCGGTATATAGGGGCCCATGGCAGATTAGGGGCCTGGCAGCAGCTATGTGAGGCCCGTAATCTGCCTGCACCCTATGTCAAAAAATTAAACACACCAGCAGTGTGAAGAGACCTGAAAGTGGCACATGGCAGCAGAGTGTGGCGATGGAGACAGCAGCAATGGGAGGCCGTACAGGGACCATGACAGACTCTGGACTTGGCAGCAGCATGAGGAGGCGGTATATAGGGGCCCATGGCAGATTAGGGGCCTGGCAGCAGCTATGTGAGGCCCGTAATCTGCCTGCACCCTATGTCAAAAAATTTAACACACCAGCAGTGTGAAGAGACCTGAAAGTGGCACATGGCAGCAGAGTGTGGCGATGGAGACAGCAGCAATGGGAGGCCGTACAGGGACCCATGAGAGACTCTAGACTTGGCAGCAGCATGAGGAGGCGGTATATAGGGGCCCATGGCAGATTAGGGGCCTGGCAGCAGCTATGTGAGGCCCGTAATCTGCCTGCACCCTATGTCAAAAAATTAAACACACCAGCAGTGTGAAGAGACCTGAAAGTGGCACATGGCAGCAGAGTGTGGCGATGGAGACAGCAGCAATGGGAGGCCGTACAGGGACCATGACAGACTCTGGACTTGGCAGCAGCATGAGGAGGCGGTATATAGGGGCCCATGGCAGATTAGGGGCCTGGCAGCAGCTATGTGAGGCCCGTAATCTGCCTGCACCCTATGTCAAAAAATTTAACACACCAGCAGTGTGAAGAGACCTGAAAGTGGCACATGGCAGCAGAGTGTGGCGATGGAGACAGCAGCAATGGGAGGCCGTACAGGGACCATGACAGACTCTGGACTTGGCAGCAGCATGAGGAGGCGGTATATAGGGGCCCATGGCAGATTAGGGGCCTGGCAGCAGCTATGTGAGGCCCGTAATCTGCCTGCACCCTATGTCAAAAAATTTAACACACCAGCAGTGTGAAGAGACCTGAAAGTGGCACATGGCAGCAGAGTGTGGCGATGGAGACAGCAGCAATGGGAGGCCGTACAGGGACCCATGAGAGACTCTAGACTTGGCAGCAGCATGAGGAGGCGGTATATAGGGGCCCATGGCAGATTAGGGGCCTGGCAGCAGCTATGTGAGGCCCGTAATCTGCCTGCACCCTATGTCAAAAAATTAAACACACCAGCAGTGTGAAGAGACCTGAAAGTGGCACATGGCAGCAGAGTGTGGCGATGGAGACAGCAGCAATGGGAGGCCGTACAGGGACCATGACAGACTCTGGACTTGGCAGCAGCATGAGGAGGCGGTATATAGGGGCCCATGGCAGATTAGGGGCCTGGCAGCAGCTATGTGAGGCCCGTAATCTGCCTGCACCCTATGTCAAAAAATTTAACACACCAGCAGTGTGAAGAGACCTGAAAGTGGCACATGGCAGCAGAGTGTGGCGATGGAGACAGCAGCAATGGGAGGCCGTACAGGGACCCATGAGAGACTCTGGACTTGGCAGCAGCATGAGGAGGCGGTATATAGGGGCCCATGGCAGATTAGGGGCCTGGCAGCAGCTATGTGAGGCCCGTAATCTGCCTGCACCCTATGTCAAAAAATTAAACACACCAGCAGTGTGAAGAGACCTGAAAGTGGCACATGGCAGCAGAGTGTGGCGATGGAGACAGCAGCAATGGGAGGCCGTACAGGGACCCATGAGAGACTCTAGACTTGGCAGCAGCATGAGGAGGCGGTATATAGGGGCCCATGGCAGATTAGGGGCCTGGCAGCAGCTATGTGAGGCCCGTAATCTGCCTGCACCCTATGTCAAAAAATTAAACACACCAGCAGTGTGAAGAGACCTGAAAGTGGCACATGGCAGCAGAGTGTGGCGATGGAGACAGCAGCAATGGGAGGCCGTACAGGGACCATGACAGACTCTGGACTTGGCAGCAGCATGAGGAGGCGGTATATAGGGGCCCATGGCAGATTAGGGGCCTGGCAGCAGCTATGTGAGGCCCGTAATCTGCCTGCACCCTATGTCAAAAAATTTAACACACCAGCAGTGTGAAGAGACCTGAAAGTGGCACATGGCAGCAGAGTGTGGCGATGGAGACAGCAGCAATGGGAGGCCGTACAGGGACCATGACAGACTCTGGACTTGGCAGCAGCATGAGGAGGCGGTATATAGGGGCCCATGGCAGATTAGGGGCCTGGCAGCAGCTATGTGAGGCCCGTAATCTGCCTGCACCCTATGTCAAAAAATTTAACACACCAGCAGTGTGAAGAGACCTGAAAGTGGCACATGGCAGCAGAGTGTGGCGATGGAGACAGCAGCAATGGGAGGCCGTACAGGGACCCATGAGAGACTCTAGACTTGGCAGCAGCATGAGGAGGCGGTATATAGGGGCCCATGGCAGATTAGGGGCCTGGCAGCAGCTATGTGAGGCCCGTAATCTGCCTGCACCCTATGTCAAAAAATTAAACACACCAGCAGTGTGAAGAGACCTGAAAGTGGCACATGGCAGCAGAGTGTGGCGATGGAGACAGCAGCAATGGGAGGCCGTACAGGGACCATGACAGACTCTGGACTTGGCAGCAGCATGAGGAGGCGGTATATAGGGGCCCATGGCAGATTAGGGGCCTGGCAGCAGCTATGTGAGGCCCGTAATCTGCCTGCACCCTATGTCAAAAAATTTAACACACCAGCAGTGTGAAGAGACCTGAAAGTGGCACATGGCAGCAGAGTGTGGCGATGGAGACAGCAGCAATGGGAGGCCGTACAGGGACCCATGAGAGACTCTGGACTTGGCAGCAGCATGAGGAGGCGGTATATAGGGGCCCATGGCAGATTAGGGGCCTGGCAGCAGCTATGTGAGGCCCGTAATCTGCCTGCACCCTATGTCAAAAAATTAAACACACCAGCAGTGTGAAGAGACCTGAAAGTGGCACATGGCAGCAGAGTGTGGCGATGGAGACAGCAGCAATGGGAGGCCGTACAGGGACCATGACAGACTCTGGACTTGGCAGCAGCATGAGGAGGCGGTATATAGGGGCCCATGGCAGATTAGGGGCCTGGCAGCAGCTATGTGAGGCCCGTAATCTGCCTGCACCCTATGTCAAAAAATTTAACACACCAGCAGTGTGAAGAGACCTGAAAGTGGCACATGGCAGCAGAGTGTGGCGATGGAGACAGCAGCAATGGGAGGCCGTACAGGGACCCATGAGAGACTCTGGACTTGGCAGCAGCATGAGGAGGCGGTATATAGGGGCCCATGGCAGATTAGGGGCCTGGCAGCAGCTATGTGAGGCCCGTAATCTGCCTGCACCCTATGTCAAAAAATTAAACACACCAGCAGTGTGAAGAGACCTGAAAGTGGCACATGGCAGCAGAGTGTGGCGATGGAGACAGCAGCAATGGGAGGCCGTACAGGGACCCATGAGAGACTCTGGACTTGGCAGCAGCATGAGGAGGCGGTATATAGGGGCCCATGGCAGATTAGGGGCCTGGCAGCAGCTATGTGAGGCCCGTAATCTGCCTGCACCCTATGTCAAAAAATTTAACACACCAGCAGTGTGAAGAGACCTGAAAGTGGCACATGGCAGCAGAGTGTGGCGATGGAGACAGCAGCAATGGGAGGCCGTACAGGGACCCATGAGAGACTCTGGACTTGGCAGCAGCATGAGGAGGCGGTATATAGGGGCCCATGGCAGATTAGGGGCCTGGCAGCAGCTATGTGAGGCCCGTAATCTGCCTGCACCCTATGTCAAAAAATTAAACACACCAGCAGTGTGAAGAGACCTGAAAGTGGCACATGGCAGCAGAGTGTGGCGATGGAGACAGCAGCAATGGGAGGCCGTACAGGGACCATGACAGACTCTGGACTTGGCAGCAGCATGAGGAGGCGGTATATAGGGGCCCATGGCAGATTAGGGGCCTGGCAGCAGCTATGTGAGGCCCGTAATCTGCCTGCACCCTATGTCAAAAAATTTAACACACCAGCAGTGTGAAGAGACCTGAAAGTGGCACATGGCAGCAGAGTGTGGCGATGGAGACAGCAGCAATGGGAGGCCGTACAGGGACCCATGAGAGACTCTGGACTTGGCAGCAGCATGAGGAGGCGGTATATAGGGGCCCATGGCAGATTAGGGGCCTGGCAGCAGCTATGTGAGGCCCGTAATCTGCCTGCACCCTATGTCAAAAAATTTAACACACCAGCAGTGTGAAGAGACCTGAAAGTGGCACATGGCAGCAGAGTGTGGCGATGGAGACAGCAGCAATGGGAGGCCGTACAGGGACCCATGAGAGACTCTGGACTTGGCAGCAGCATGAGGAGGCGGTATATAGGGGCCCATGGCAGATTAGGGGCCTGGCAGCAGCTATGTGAGGCCCGTAATCTGCCTGCACCCTATGTCAAAAAATTAAACACACCAGCAGTGTGAAGAGACCTGAAAGTGGCACATGGCAGCAGAGTGTGGCGATGGAGACAGCAGCAATGGGAGGCCGTACAGGGACCATGACAGACTCTGGACTTGGCAGCAGCATGAGGAGGCGGTATATAGGGGCCCATGGCAGATTAGGGGCCTGGCAGCAGCTATGTGAGGCCCGTAATCTGCCTGCACCCTATGTCAAAAAATTTAACACACCAGCAGTGTGAAGAGACCTGAAAGTGGCACATGGCAGCAGAGTGTGGCGATGGAGACAGCAGCAATGGGAGGCCGTACAGGGACCCATGAGAGACTCTGGACTTGGCAGCAGCATGAGGAGGCGGTATATAGGGGCCCATGGCAGATTAGGGGCCTGGCAGCAGCTATGTGAGGCCCGTAATCTGCCTGCACCCTATGTCAAAAAATTAAACACACCAGCAGTGTGAAGAGACCTGAAAGTGGCACATGGCAGCAGAGTGTGGCGATGGAGACAGCAGCAATGGGAGGCCGTACAGGGACCCATGAGAGACTCTGGACTTGGCAGCAGCATGAGGAGGCGGTATATAGGGGCCCATGGCAGATTAGGGGCCTGGCAGCAGCTATGTGAGGCCCGTAATCTGCCTGCACCCTATGTCAAAAAATTTAACACACCAGCAGTGTGAAGAGACCTGAAAGTGGCACATGGCAGCAGAGTGTGGCGATGGAGACAGCAGCAATGGGAGGCCGTACAGGGACCCATGAGAGACTCTGGACTTGGCAGCAGCATGAGGAGGCGGTATATAGGGGCCCATGGCAGATTAGGGGCCTGGCAGCAGCTATGTGAGGCCCGTAATCTGCCTGCACCCTATGTCAAAAAATTTAACACACCAGCAGTGTGAAGAGACCTGAAAGTGGCACATGGCAGCAGAGTGTGGCGATGGAGACAGCAGCAATGGGAGGCCGTACAGGGACCCATGAGAGACTCTGGACCTGGCAGCAGCAGGAGGAGGTGGTATATAGGGGCCTATGGCAGATTAGGGGCCTGGCAGCAGCTATAGGAGGCCCGTAATCTGCCAGCACCCTATGTCAAAAAATTCAACACACCAGCAGTGTGAGGAGACCTGAAAGTGGCACATGTTTGAGGCATGATTCATGGCGTATTTAGTCAGTTGTGTCAGGAACTGGTGGTTTGAAATCCAGACTAATCCACGCCTGATTCATTTTCACAAACGTGAGTCTCTCCACACTTTGGGTGGACAGTCGTGTCCTCCGCGGAGTTACAATACCTCCTGCCGCACTAAACACGCGCTCCGATGCCACGCTACTGGCCGGGCATGACAGCCTTTCAAGGGCAAATTCAGCTAGTTGGGGCCAAAGGTCAAGTTTCGTTGCCCAGTAGTCAAGGGGATTGTCTACCTCGGTTGGCAGGGTGCTGTCCAAGTAGGCCCAAGCCTGTTGTTTGAGCTCCTGCTCCAGGTCCACCTGATGCTGCTGCTGCTGCTGCGGCTGGTTAGTAGTTTCCTCACTGCGCTGGTGAAGAAAGCTACTCATCATCGACTGCAGACTGAGGCAGCCGCTGCTGGTGGAGCTGCCACTGCTCCTACCACCCCACCCCTCCCCTGCTGCCATGCCAGCGGAACGCGAGCGCACAGGGCCCACAGTGTCTGAGGATGGACGATGGCGCACAAAGGCAGAGACCAACTGACTACATAGGTGGTTTTTATAGTACGTAATTTTGGCCTCCCTCTCAGCAGGTGTGAAAAAGGCCACCATTTTGGACCGGTAGCGAGGGTCCAACAAGGTGGACAGCCAAAAGTCATCCCTCTGTCTGATGGTTATTATTCGGCTGTCGCTACGCAAGCAACCGAGCATGCTATGGGCCATTTGTGCCAAGGAATGCGAGGGACTCCCTGCCTCCATCTCCACAGCATACTGCCACGGTGCGTCTGGGTCCTCTGTCTCCTCCTCCTCCTCCTCTACCAGATGCTCCTGCTCCTCCACTCCTGTCCGCTGAGTGGAAAAACCACCCATTTCACTCAATAATTCCTGAGCACAAATGTCCTCCTCTACCTCCTCCTCTTCTTCCTGTCCTGCCCCCACAGGGGTCATGTGGCGTTGAGATCTGTGCGCCACGTCTACCGCACCCTGACCAGCCATTGTTAACAGCATTTGTTCCAGGACGTGCAACAGAGGAATGACGTCGTTCATCCCATAGTCCTGCCGACTCACGAATAGCGTGGCCTCCTCAAAGGGCCTGAGCAAGCGGCAGGTGTCACGCATGAGCTGCCAATGGCTGACATCTAAGTTACACAGGGGAGTACCTTTATCCGCTTGTAACATCAGGAAATCGGTGATGGCCTTTCGCTGCTCGTAAAGGCGGTCTAACATGTGTAGGGTTGAATTCCACCTTGTTGCAACGTCGCAGATCAGGCGATGCTGTGGAATTCCGTTCTGCCGCTGCAGCTCAATGAGGGTGTTCTTTGCGGTGTAGGAATGGCTGAAATGCATGCACAGTTTACGTGACATTTTAAGGATGTCTTGCAGTGGGATGGTGGATTTTAGGAACCGCTTGACAACCAGATTGAACACGTGAGCCATGCATGGCGCATGGCACAACCTTCCTTGACGCAGAGCAGACACCATGTTCTTTCCGTTGTCAGTCAACATGGTTCCGATTTTTAGTTTGCGCGGAGACAGCCATCTGTCGATTTCTCTGTTCATTACACTCAGCAGTTCCTCCCCTGTGTGACTACGTTCGCCAAGGCATACCAGGTGCAGCACAGCGTGACACCGTTGCGCCCTGCACATGTGATATGCCGGTCGGGTAATGGGACTTGGCACGGGGGTGGCGGCTGAGGACACGGCGGAAAAAGAGGTGGTAGAGGCGGACATGCTTGCTGGACCAAGGACGTGCAAACGTGGAGGCAAAAGCGTCGTGACCTGTCCAAGTTGCTGGTGCGGCTGTGCCGGCACCACGTTCACCCAGTGGGCCGTAAATGACATGTACTGTCCCTGACCGTAGTTACAGCTCCACACGTCGGCGCTGCCGTGCACTTTGGCAGAGACCGACATGCTCAAAGACTGGCCCACCATCTCTTCTACATGTGAATGCAGGGCTGGCACTGCCTTTTGGGCAAAGAAATGACGGCTTGGCACTCTCCACCGCGGCGCGGCACAAGCCATCATTTCTCGGAAAGGTGCTGAGTCCACCAGTTGGAAAGGGAGGGACTGCAGCACCAGCAACTTGGACAGGAGGACGTTCAGCTTTTGCACCGTCGGGTGCGTGCTCGCAAACTGTTGTCTCTTGGATACGGATTCCAAGAAAGACTGTTGACGGAATCCGAGAAGAGGAGTAGCAGGAGAAGGAGCATCTGAACGAGCGGAAGATGCCAATGAGCGACAACTCCCCTCAGCAGAGGTGTTGGAGCCTTGACTGGCTGATAGAGGGCGATTGACGACGTCGGGTGACGGAGCAAGTAACGGAGCGGGTGATGGAGCGGGGGCTGGGGCAGGCAGAACCGCCGTATGTTTATCACGGTTTTCCCAGGCCACCGAATGGTGACGCTGCATATGCTGACGCAACGCTGTAGTCCCAACATGGGCCCCCTGGCCACGCTTGCATTTCTGGCCACATAGTCGACATACGGCTACGTTTACTTCCTCGGGCGGCTTGAGGAAAAATTGCCACACCACCGAGTAGGAAACTTTGCCCCCGCTACTCTTCACTGGCTGACTGCTACTTCCTCCGTGCGCACCGGCACCACTACTGGCCGTGGTGGTAGGCTGCAGTGGAGCTGGTGCTCTACTCCGTGGACGTTTGGCTCCACTGACACTGATGCGACCCTGCTGCTGTCTCCTGGGCAACCCACCGACTGTTTTGCTCGCTGCCAAGCTGCCACCCTCTTCTCCTGATGATGCGGAAGAAATTGCCTGATGACGACGAGGCTGCCAAGTGCGATCAACCTCCTCATCATCAAGTAGGGTCTCCGCCTCACTACTAGCCCCCTCGGCTGCGTCTGGGTCAGGAGACAGACCTGTCTCTAGACCGGCTACCGAGCCACTCTCCTCGCCAGTACTTGTTCGCTTGGCTGCTGAAAAGGCCGATGTCTCCCCCCGTTCCTGACCGCCCTCTGTTAGCTCTTCCTCACTGTACAGTGGGGCTGAGCCCACAGCATGCGATACTTCGCTTGGTGAGGGAACAGCAAAGGACAGGGGCAGGTAGAGGACACGTGATTTCAGTGGGCTTGGTCCCGGGCCATGCCAACTAACGGTTGTGTCTGACGTACCCACCGACCGTTGGCTGTAGGTGTCAGAGGTGACCTGGGAAGAGGAAGACGACCGAGCCAACCAATCAATGACGGCAGGGTTGTCGGTGGAGACACGACCGCTGGATGACACCGGGAGCACTGGCCTCTGGCTGCGAATACTGCTGCCTCGACCCCTTCCTCTGCTGCCACGTCTGCTCGCTCCTAAAACATTGCCTCCTCTGCCACTCCTCTGCATGTTGTCTGACATACTATTTAATTCAACGATTAGGTGTCCCTGAGTAACAATTCTCTGGCACTCAGTAACAATTCTGTCTGTCCCTGAGTATGAATTCTGTGGCCCTGAGTAACAATTCTGTGTCTGTGCGAGTAACAATTCTGTGTCTGTGCGAGTAACAATTCTGTGTCTGTGCAAGTAACAATTTTGTGTCTGTGCGAGTAACAATTCTCTGGCACTCAGTAACAATTCTGTCTGTCCCTGAGTAACAATTCTCTGGCACTCAGTAACAATTCTGTCTGTCCCTGAGTAACAATTCTCTGGCACTCAGTAACAATTCTGTCTGTCCCTGAGTATGAATTCTGTGGCCCTGAGTAACAATTCTGTGTCTGCGCGAGTAACAATTCTGTGTCTGTGCAAGTAACAATTTTGTGTCTGTGCGAGTAACAATTCTCTGGCACTCAGTAACAATTCTGTCTGTCCCTGAGTAACAATTCTCTGGCACTCAGTAACAATTCTGTCTGTCCCTGAGTAACAATTCTCTGGCACTCAGTAACAATTCTGTCTGTCCCTGAGTAACAATTCTCTGGCACTCAGTAACAATTCTGTCTGTCCCTGAGTAACAATTCTCTGGCGCTCAGTAACAATTCTGTCTGTCCCTGAGTATGAATTCTGTGGCCCTGAGTAACAATTCTGTGTCTGTGCGAGTAACAATTCTGTGTCTGTGCAAGTAACAATTTTGTGTCTGTGCGAGTAACAATTCTCTGGCACTCAGTAACAATTCTGTCTGTCCCTGAGTAACAATTCTCTGGCACTCAGTAACAATTCTGTCTGTCCCTGAGTAACAATTCTCTGGCACTCAGTAACAATTCTGTCTGTCCCTGAGTATGAATTCTGTGGCCCTGAGTAACAATTCTGTGTCTGCGCGAGTAACAATTCTGTGTCTGTGCAAGTAACAATTTTGTGTCTGTGCGAGTAACAATTCTCTGGCACTCAGTAACAATTCTGTCTGTCCCTGAGTAACAATTCTCTGGCACTCAGTAACAATTCTGTCTGTCCCTGAGTAACAATTCTCTGGCACTCAGTAACAATTCTGTCTGTCCCTGAGTATGAATTCTGTGGCCCTGAGTAACAATTCTGTGTCTGCGCGAGTAACAATTCTGTGTCTGTGCAAGTAACAATTTTGTGTCTGTGCGAGTAACAATTCTCTGGCACTCAGTAACAATTCTGTCTGTCCCTGAGTAACAATTCTCTGGCACTCAGTAACAATTCTGTCTGTCCCTGAGTAACAATTCTCTGGCACTCAGTAACAATTCTGTCTGTCCCTGAGTATGAATTCTGTGGCCCTGAGTAACAATTCTGTGTCTGTGCGAGTAACAATTCTGTGTCTGTGCAAGTAACAATTTTGTGTCTGTGCGAGTAACAATTCTCTGGCACTCAGTAACAATTCTGTCTGTCCCTGAGTAACAATTCTCTGGCACTCAGTAACAATTCTGTCTGTCCCTGAGTAACAATTCTCTGGCACTCAGTAACAATTCTGTCTGTCCCTGAGTAACAATTCTCTGGCACTCAGTAACAATTCTGTCTGTCCCTGAGTAACAATTCTCTGGCGCTCAGTAACAATTCTGTCTGTCCCTGAGTATGAATTCTGTGGCCCTGAGTAACAATTCTGTGTCTGTGCGAGTAACAATTCTGTGTCTGTGCAAGTAACAATTTTGTGTCTGTGCGAGTAACAATTCTCTGGCACTCAGTAACAATTCTGTCTGTCCCTGAGTAACAATTCTCTGGCACTCAGTAACAATTCTGTCTGTCCCTGAGTAACAATTCTCTGGCACTCAGTAACAATTCTGTCTGTCCCTGAGTATGAATTCTGTGGCCCTGAGTAACAATTCTGTGTCTGCGCGAGTAACAATTCTGTGTCTGTGCAAGTAACAATTTTGTGTCTGTGCGAGTAACAATTCTCTGGCACTCAGTAACAATTCTGTCTGTCCCTGAGTAACAATTCTCTGGCACTCAGTAACAATTCTGTCTGTCCCTGAGTAACAATTCTCTGGCACTCAGTAACAATTCTGTCTGTCCCTGAGTATGAATTCTGTGGCCCTGAGTAACAATTCTGTGTCTGTGCGAGTAACAATTCTGTGTCTGTGCAAGTAACAATTTTGTGTCTGTGCGAGTAACAATTCTCTGGCACTCAGTAACAATTCTGTCTGTCCCTGAGTAACAATTCTCTGGCACTCAGTAACAATTCTGTCTGTCCCTGAGTAACAATTCTCTGGCACTCAGTAACAATTCTGTCTGTCCCTGAGTAACAATTCTCTGGCACTCAGTAACAATTCTGTCTGTCCCTGAGTAACAATTCTCTGGCGCTCAGTAACAATTCTGTCTGTCCCTGAGTATGAATTCTGTGGCCCTGAGTAACAATTCTGTGTCTGTGCGAGTAACAATTCTGTGTCTGTGCAAGTAACAATTTTGTGTCTGTGCGAGTAACAATTCTCTGGCACTCAGTAACAATTCTGTCTGTCCCTGAGTAACAATTCTCTGGCACTCAGTAACAATTCTGTCTGTCCCTGAGTAACAATTCTCTGGCACTCAGTAACAATTCTGTCTGTCCCTGAGTATGAATTCTGTGGCCCTGAGTAACAATTCTGTGTCTGCGCGAGTAACAATTCTGTGTCTGTGCAAGTAACAATTTTGTGTCTGTGCGAGTAACAATTCTCTGGCACTCAGTAACAATTCTGTCTGTCCCTGAGTAACAATTCTCTGGCACTCAGTAACAATTCTGTCTGTCCCTGAGTAACAATTCTCTGGCACTCAGTAACAATTCTGTCTGTCCCTGAGTAACAATTCTCTGGCACTCAGTAACAATTCTGTCTGTCCCTGAGTAACAATTCTCTGGCACTCAGTAACAATTCTGTCTGTCCCTGAGTAACAATTCTCTGGCACTCAGTAACAATTCTGTCTGTCCCTGAGTAACAATTCTGTCTGTCCCTGAGAATGAATTCTGTGGCCCTGAGTAAGAATTCTCTGGCACTCAGTAACAATTCTGTCTGTCCCTGAGTAACAATTCTCTGGCACTCAGTAACAATTCTGTCTGTCCCTGAGTAAAAATTCTGTGGCCCTAATAACGTTTCTGTGGCCCTAAGTAACAATTCTCTGGCACTGAGTAACAATTCTGTCTGTCCCTGAGTATGAATTCTGTGGCCCTAACTAGCGTTTCTTTGTCCCTAAATAACGATTCTGTGGCCCTCATTAACAAGTCTGTGTCCCTGAGTAATGGTTCTCTGTCCCTAAGTAACTTCTCTCTGTCCCCAATTCTCGTTTCTGTGGCCCTAACTCTGTCCCTGTCCCTAGTACAGAGCGGTCTGCCTCTGTTCAATGACTGCAGGCAAATGAAGATTTCCAAAATGGCCGCTATATATACCTCGACCATTACACAGTGCTGGCTGGCTGGCTGCTGATTGGCTGATGCGATCACATGTCGTTGAGGAATGCATTATGGGGCAGCGCGCCTTGTCTGCGCGCCTTCCCCGACATCCCCGCTCCGTCGCCGCACATGTCAGCCGCCATTTTCGGAAAAATTTCGATTCGCGCGTCCGAATTAGGCTGTTTTTCGGATTCGGCACGAATCGAAATTTTTCCGATATTCGACTCGAATTCCACTTCGGATACTTCGATTCGCTCATCTCTAGTCACAGGTATATAAAATCAAGCCCCTAGGCATGCAGACTGCTTCTACAAACATTTGTGAAAGAATGGGTCGCTCTCAGGAGCTCAGTGAATTCAAGCATGGTACCGTGATAGGTTGCCACCTGTGCAATAAGTCCATCCGTGAAGTTTCTTTTCTCCTAAATATTCCTTGGTCAACTGTTAGTGGTATTATAACAAAGTCGAAGCAACTAGGAACAACAGCAACTCAGCCACGAAGTGGTAGGCCACGTAAAATGCCAGAGCAGGGTCAGCACATGCTGAGGCTCACAATGCGCAGAAGTTACCAACTGTCTGCAGAGTCAATAGCTAAAGACCTCCAAACTTCATGTGGCCTTCAGATTAGCACAACAACAGTGCATAGAGAGCTTCATGGAATGGGTTTCCATGGCTGAGCAGCAGCATCCAAGCCTTACATCACAAAGTGCAATGCAAAGCGTCGGATGCAGTGGTGTAAAGTACGCCACCGCTGAACTCTAAAGCAGTGAAGACATGTTCTCTGGAGGGATGAATCATACTTATCTGGCAATCCGATGGATATGTCTGGGTTTGGCGGTTGCCAGGAAAAAAGTACTTACCTGACTGCATTGTACCAAGTGTAAGTTAGATGGAGGGGGGATTATGGTGTGGGGTTGTTTTTTAGGGGTTGGGCTTTGCCCCTTAGTTCCAGTAAAGGGAACTCTTAAGTCATCAGCATACCAAGACATTTTGGACAATTTCATGCCCCCAACATTGTGGAAACAGTTTGGGGATGGCCCCTTCCTGTTCCAACATGACTGCTCACCAGTGCACAAAGCAAGGTCCATAAAGACATGGATGAGTCAGTTTTGTGATGGAGGAACTTGAATAGCCTGCACAGAGTCCTGACCTCAACCTGATAGAACACCTTTGGGATAAGTTAGAGTGGAGACTGCAAGCCAGGCCTTCTCGTCTGACATAATCGCCTGACCTCACAAATGTGCTTCTGGAAGAATGGTCAAACATTCCCATAGACACACTCCTAAACCTTGTGGACAGCCTTCCCAGAAGAGTTAAAGCTGTTATAGCTGCAAAGGGTGGGCCAACTCAATATTGAACCCTACGGACTAAGACTGGGATGCCATTAAAGTTCATGTGTGTGTAAAGGCAGGCATCCCAATACCTTTGTCAATATAGTGTATATATATATATATATATATATATATATATGTATTTATTTATATATTTTTCCATTATCCACTTGCCTACTGGGCACTTTTACCCCCTTCCTGCACAGGCCAAATTTCATCTTCCAGCACCATCGCACTTTGAATGACAAATGCGCGGTCATGCAGCACTGCACCCAAACAACATTTGTATATTTTTTTGAGACATATAGAGCTTTTTTTTGGTGGTATTTAATCACCTCTGTTTTTTTTTATTTTTTACTAAACAAACTAAAAAAGCCTGAAAAGTTTGAAAGAAAAAGAAAGTTTTTCTTAGTTACTGTTATAACATTTTGTAAATAAGTAATTTTTCTCCTTCAATGATCAGCGCTAATGAGGCTGCAGTGATGGGCACTGATAGGCTGCACTTATGGGCACTGATGGGCACTGATAGGCAGCACTGATGAGGAGGCACTGGAAGGTGGCACTGATGAGCATTGACAGGCATCACTGGTAGACATTGACAGGCATCACTGATGGGCACTGAAAGGCAGCACTCATATATGGCACTGATAGGCGGCACTGTTGGGCACTGATAGGTGGCATTGACTGGCACTGATGGCACTGATAGGCGGCACTGATTGGAACTGTTAGGTGGCATTGATTGGACTGTTAGGCAGCATTGACGGGCACTGATAGGCGGCACTGACTGGCACTGATAGGTGGCAATGATTGGCAACACTGATAGGCATCACTGACTGGCACTGATAGGCATTACTGACTGGCACTGATAGTTGGCACTGAAGGCAGCTCTGATGGACACTGATATGTGGCATTGATGTGCACTGATGGGCACTGGTATGTGGCATTGATGGGCACTGACAGGTGGCATTGATAGGGCTGCACTGAACATCAGGGCACTGATCATCAATGCCCTGATGATCAGTGTACATGTCCCCTCTGAGGAATGCCTCTTACCATCTCTTCTCTCCTCACGCGCTGCAAGCGTGAAGAGAGGACTGCCAATAACTGGCTGCTCTGTACAAAAAAGGAAATGGCCGGAGCTGCTGTGTCCTAGTTCTCTATTATTTTCCAGTGCAATCTTGGACACAGCCTTTCCCCCAATCCCCAGCTAACACTTTTTAAATGCCTCACTAACACGCTATAAATGCTATAGGTGCTGTTAAGGTGCAGTTATAGAGCATTATTATTGAAATCAATGAAGGCAGCTGACAAACATTAATGCTTCATGAAAGTGAAATGCTGGCTTATTTTTAACACAACGCTACCACTCCTGTGTGAACAGTACTGTGTGGTGACATTGTCATATTCATGGCAAGCATTGAAGGGCGGTTATGAGGCTTTAAAAATGCCTCATAAAGAGAGGGTATTGATGCACATGTGAACAAGAACTTAGGCTCCATTCATACTAGTGTGATTTCAGGTGTAACTTGAGTCACACAGAATCACTTGACAATGGAAATCACATTGTTTTCAAATGTGCCCATTTACACCAATGCAACCCAGCATGGTGCAATTTTGGAAAAGGTTCCTGTACTGTTGTGATTCTAGCATCATTTTAGCCCCACAGAAGAAGCAAACCACAACCAAGTAGCATCCAAGTTGCACTACATAATCGCACTGAAAATCAGGTAAAAAATCTGAAAGTTGGATTTCATCCATCCACTGATTTTTAAGTGGTTTCTTTGAGCAGCAACTAATAGTAATTTATCAGAAGTCTCCTAGACTGCATACTGTTCTTCAGGTTTATTAAGAAAAGCTTATCCGCATGTTGTGACAGAATCACCATCCAGTAGGTCTCGATTTCAGTCAAACCCCCACCATTGCTTCAAAGCCCTGTGTGTCTGGATAGTTATTATTTGGCTGGATAAAGCTGACTGTTTCTGCTAACGGTCTTTTAGTAGTGAGGCCAGGCATTGGCCAAAATATAGCAAAACATGGCAACTCAATACATATTAAACCCCAAACTCCACCTCAGAAGCCATCAAGTCTCTTTGGGCTTTGAGAAATACAAAACAAATTATAGAAAGAAATTAGAAGAGCCAGGCATAGAAACAAATAGTATGTGAAGCAGAAAAGGAAAAATGGTTTGTTGGAACCAAATATCTACAGAGATATAAATTCAGCAATAGAGAGAAAGAGAGATGGAGAGAGATGAGAGAGATGAAGGAAAAGGGGCAAAGATCAGGACAAACAGAAGGACAAAAAAGTTGTGATAAACATGCAAATTCAATAAAATGGTAATACAGAAAATAAACAGTAATAAAGTTAGTTTTAAAAGTGAGAAATTGAGAAGGAGAAAATAGTGTTATCAAACACAGCAGTCATTTACTTTTGAATGGATGGTAATGAGTAAGCAATAACTAACCTCACATGGATGATTTCATGCTTTTTGAAATGTTCATTCTCCACGTGTGGAAGCATAATGTTTTGAATAGATAGACCCTTTGTAAAATAGTTGTTCTGAAATGTTATGACTTGAAACATTATGATTTTCGGTTGTGACCTTCATTTTTGGAATAATAATGGGAGGATGAAACATGAATAACACATTTTTCATGTCTTGTTGGCCTTTGGTCTCTACTAATGAGTACCCTTTGAATTCTTTGAATTCTTCCTAAACTTTATTCCTTGGACTCTGATTACTATGTATAAATAAGGTTAGGCTGTCCAAGAAGTAACTCAGCATGCATGGTGCCATTTAATTTCTGCTGTGCTTACTTCTTACAGAAATAGTGAGTAAAAACTGCCACAGTGGAAACAGTTGTTCTGTATGGGGAATCCAGGCTTCCATCACTGTCTTCTCATTGTGCAAAAATTAGTTGTCTGTCATACTAATGCTCTTGCTTCCATTGTTTCAGTGATTAATGCAGAACATGTAAATAGATAAAGACTATGCTCTGACTTTTTTGAAATGCATATCTTTTCTGGGTAATTAAAGCGATAATAAACCCATAAACATTAGGAGTTTTTTTTTTTATTTCATTTTATGTGGTGGTGATTCAGCCAGTAACACACCTGATGTCTAGGAGTGTCTCCAGTGTGAATGGAAGAGCTACAAAGACACGCTTGGACAGCAGCATTGTCATTCTGGGGAGAGGGTAATGTTAAATGTACCAGCAGATTAAGGCAAACTAAAGCGTAACTCCAGCTAACACTTTTAAAGTGGAACTAAAGGAAGGATACCTACCTTTCCCTTGCCGGTGCCAGCATCTCCTGTGAGCTGGGTTTCTGCCATCTTCATTGTCTGGCAGGGGATGATGTTTCTCCTGCACATACTTAGGAGCTAGTCATCCCGACACACAGAATGGGCCTGGTTGGTCTAAGATGAGCTGCACATGGGTGGCACAGTTTACAGTCTGTGGGATTGCTATGGGCAGACAGGAAGGTATGTTTTACTCTAAAAGATATATTTAATCTCTCTTCTGCTGTGAAATGCCTACCTGCTCACAGTGTATCATAGCAGAGTAATTGCAGCAACAGTGTTTTTTTCCTTTTGGGATAAAGGTTTTACATTAACCACTTGCCGTCCGGCCGCTGTATATAAACGACCGGACGGTGGCAGTCCAGGGGCGGGTTGCCGTTCATAAACGTCACCCGCCATTATGGACTGTGCAGACTCCCTGACACAGTGGAACACTGATCGTCGTATGTCGTACCTCTGTGCGAGGTCCCGATCATGTGATCACTGATTGGCCAATCAGTGATCACATGTAGAGTAGTAAGCAAGATGTCACTTCTGACATCATTGCTTACTACGTGTGAAATCTGTGAATGATCACAGAGGTCACATGGTACAAGGCTATTCACAACAACCTTGTACCATGTGACAAGCTGTGACCAATCACAGCTCACACAGTAGTTCTCAATGGCTGCAAGAATGCAGCCAGAGAGAAGGAGAAATGATTGCTTTTACAGCCGTTATAGGTGTAAAAGCAATCAGTGTAAAAAAAAAATCTTCATCTCCCCCCACAAGTAGTACAGTGTCACCATGGTGACACTGTACTGCTAGGGTGACAGTATGTAGAAAAAAAAAACATAAATAATAATATAAAAAAAAAAATAAAAATGTAAAAAAAAAATTTTTAAATTATAATTTTTGGTTATAAACTAATTTGGGTTATTCTTTTTTTACTAAAAAGATAACTGAATAAATTTTGGCCAAGATTTATGATGAATTATTATTTATTTGCAAACTTTTATAAGAAAAACACTTTTTTCACAATTTTTGGACTTTTTCATTTATGTAGCAAAAAAAATAAAAATCCCAGTGGTGAATAAATACCAACAAAATAAAGCTTTATCTGTTTCAAAAAAATGCTAAAAAATTCATATGGGTACAGTGTTGCATGACTGCGCAATTGTCATTCAAAGTGTGATAGCTCTGAAAGCTGAAAATTGGCCTGGACAGGAAGGGGGGAAAAGTGTCCGGACTGGAAGTGGTTAATGAGTAAAAGCTAACAGTTGTAAGAATCCCTGTTACTATTAAAATGTTTTCCTCAACCCTCTAACTGTCACTTTTTAACAGACTTACTGACATAATCAACAAGTGAAAATAAATTTTAAAAAAGCCTAAAAAAGAAATCCAGTGCAGTCACAGTTAGTGGGGAGGCATAACAGCCAGACAACTAGCATGTTCAGAAGGATGTCAGCAAAAGCACCCCCTATATTTCTCTTAGGAAAGGTTTACTTTAAATAAGACAATTTTTTCCTCAATCTTCTCAATTGATATGTTGAATGCTGACCAACCCACAAAAGACTGCCTCACTCCATGGCTAAAATATAGCTGGAAAATTTACAAACAGAAAATGTATTCTGTTACTGCATTTTTCCCAAAAAATGGAATAATATTCCTCAATTAGAAAAAATAATATGCTGTAACTCTGGAAACTGGTAATGAATGGGTTATGTAGAGAAGTGTAACAATTTAAGCAATAATTATTTCAGAAATATATAGACCAAGTGAGAGAACAGAGAATTGAGAGAAAATGGAGAGGTGTTTTTTTAGCCAATTTTTTTTTTTATTATTATTATTATTTCACAGAACAATGTTGTTTGGCAGAGCTGGTGGTTTTGTTCCTGGCATTAAACCAGGGAAGGAGCTAAAGGCAGAAAACAAATATGAAATAAAATATGGCACAGCTTTGGCAATATCCTGCAGGATAAACTAAAGACAGAAAGAAGCGGGAGAGAATACAAGAGTGAGAGGGGGGACGAAAAAGAAAACAAAGGTCTGGCACAAATGTTATAATCAAGAAAGTCAAGGTTAACATTGTGGAGGGAATGTGGGGGTGGGATGGAGGATCAAACTTAACCTTTTCATGTCTTCTATGCAGGGCTGAATAAATGTGTGTTATCTAGGCTTCTCTACAAGTTGTAATCACATTCCTGCCTAAATTTCCCAGTGCTGATGACAATGGCAGGCTTTTTAGCACCTTGGACAGCAGCAGTAATTGCACCCATATTGGCTGTGTGTTTTCTTTCACCTGTGTTGTCTTGCATTAATGGTATAACACAATGTCCTGTGTAATTTTTCTGCATCCACAATGACCACAGAGTACATAAACCTCGTTCTTCCCAAATATCCTTAGAATGTAGATTGCACACCACAAAATTACAAGGGTTTATTTCTTTATGATACCCTTGTTGCCTGAGCCAAGACTAGCAAAGGAAAGCTATTAGGGTCTTTTAGTAAGGGAAAATAACATATCTGGCAGGGTATTGGAGCAAAGAAGTGTTCCTGGCATACTCACCTTTGTAGTCATCACAAGAAAAGAAATAATTAACTTTACACAATGGATATCACTGTGGTTGGCTGATGCATTGCTCCTTATACTTTATGAGATGTGTCTAGATGGCCCCTTGCATAGTCTGATAATTAAAGAGAATTGGTCTGATTGAAATGCGAAATATTGTCCTGACTGGAGAAGATGTTTCAGTTACTAAGAAAAAAAAATCATTGGCACTTTTACCTAATTTCCTTTAAATGGAGGAATAACTGTGCCAGCGCCCTCCACTAGATGTTTAAAGCAGACTACGGGGATCTTTTTCCTGGTTCAGATAAGGTCAGCACTAGTTTTTTTTTACTGCTTTTTACAAAAATAGTTGTTGGTTCTCTAACTGCTTCTCATCCCTACACAGTCTATAAATGGCAGGACAAGAGCAGTGCCAATGCAAGCTGACATACCCATACATGGGTGTCAAATTGACGGCCCTCCAGCTGTTGCGGAACTTAAAGTTCCATCATTCCTCTGCCTGTGGGAGTCATGCTTGTAACTGTCAGTCTTGCAATGCCTCATGGAATTTGTAGTTCCACAACAGCTGGAGGGCTGCCAGTTTGACACCTGTGTACCTGTACATCACCCAGCATCAGAGGCTTGTGCATGGCTCCTGGAGCACATATCCACAAGCCCAGTGACTGGTGTGTCACCCAGACCCAGCGGATCACATAACATAGGATCTATTGACATGGCACAGGACCAATGACATTGATCTTGTACTATGTTATCACTGTTTCCAAATAGGACACAATGAAAATATAAACAAAAAATGTATGGCGTGGTTTCCAGTTCCTTCTCCCCACACAGAGATCTGTCTGTAAAAGGAGAAGGAGCTTTTGGAGTCACCATCTACTAGTGACCTTTACACTTCAGTTTTCAGTCACGATCACACTGCCAGCCACTTCACAGTGTCCCTGATCACTGCCACTTGTCACCTGTGCTTCCAAGAACAGTGTCCGTGATTGCAGTGGGTCCTATTTACTGCCATACTAGTGTGCCCTGAATCACCACCATACTAGTTGGTTGCTGATCACCATTTTACCAGTTGGTTACTGATCACAGCTACAACACTTGTTTCCTAATCATTGCCATACCAGTTGGGTCTTGATAACCGCCATGACAGGTGGGTCCTGATTACCGCCATACCAGTTGGGTCCTGATTGCTGCCAAACCAGTTGGGGCCTAATTATTGCCATATCAGTTGGGGCCTAATCACCGCCATACCAGTTGGTTCCCGATTACCGCCATATCAGTTGGTTCCTGATTATTGCCATACCAGTGGGTCCTGATCACCACCATCATCATGCCATCATCCCTGATTGCAGTGACACCAGACCACTATACACTGCATTCAGGGATGATTATAGCCATAGCATCATCTTGATAATTGTCATATCAGTGTGTCCTGGTCATTCCCATACCAGTGGGTCCTGATCACTACTTTCATCTGTGATGAATGAGAGCCATTGTTGCAGCTAACTGTGAGTAATTTTCACCCTTTGCACACAGTTTACACACACACAAAACATTGCCAGCCAGCTCCTGGTGTCCCTGGTATCTGCCCAACAGTGTCTAATGTAAACCAACTGCAGCCATTCATTTATTACCTGTCCAGTACTGCCAGGAACAGTGTCCCTGATTGCAGTGATGTCAGACCACTGTGTACCAGTGTCCTGATTCCTGCCACACCATCATCCTGATCACCTCCATACCAATGGGTCCTGATAACTTCCATACCAATAGGTCCTGATCACCACCATACCAGTGGGTCCTAATCACCACCACACTGTCAATGCCATGTCTTAAAAAATCTACACTGGCAAGGAGGCATTCCACCGCGGGAAACTCTCACTGTCAGACTTAGATTATGAATATGAACCTGTGGACAGAAGCACTTCTGTAACTAATTCAGAAGAGGAAATGGTTCCAACAAAAAGGATGAGGCCTTCTGAGGAGCAGCAGGAAACCACCAGCAGCTCAATACCTCCCTGTGCCCATCCATGTGTGTGGAAATCTCTGACAATTCAAGAATTGAAAGTGTTGGACTCATGCTAAACATTGGACTAACAAAAAATAATAAACTGCAAGCCTATTTGTCAACAAATCCCATTTACCATATGCCAGTCTATTTGGCCGCTATGTTAAGAACCCGCTATAAATTATTAATGCGATTTCTACACTTCAACAACAATTCCCTCTGCCCTCCAAGAAATCACCCTAAGTATGACAAACTTTATAAAATTAGGCCACTGCTCAATTATTTTAGCCAGAATGTTTCTGAACTATATTGTCCTGACAAACATATCTGTGCCAATGAGTTCCATTTTTCTGGAAGGCTGGGCATAAAACAATACATCCAAAACAAACAGGCCAGATATGGGGTGATGATATACACAATCTATGAAAGGGCCACAGTGTATTTGTACAAGTTCTGGGTTTATGAAGGAAAGGACAGCCAACTGTAACCCCCCGATTGCCCAACCTATATGGGGACCAGTGGGGAAAATTGCCTGGTACCTTGTATTACCCCTCTTATAGCAGGGGTACTGCCTGTATGTGGATAACGTTTATACAAGCCTGCCCCTTTTCCACCACCTTTACCTCTATAAAACTGTAGCCTGCAATACAGTTCGACCCAGTCAGAAGGGCTTCTCACAACAACTGGTTGCCACCAGGCTGAACAGGGAGAGTCAGCCAGCTTGAGGAATGAAGATATCTTGGATGATTGTGGATGATGGCACTGTAATTATTTTAGTTTAAAAAAAAATCAAAGTACCTTTTTTAAAATGGATATACAACTGTCACATGACCCAACTCTTTCCCAGCCTGTCAGCAGGGAAACATAAGCAAGAGAAGCTTCTAGTCCTCTGCTGTTTTTCACATATCCAAAATAAAAAAGCAGCCTTTGGGATACAGAGTATAAGTATATAATTAATATCAATAAACTGTTTTAAATCTTCATACAAATATAAATGTGAAATTACATTTTTTCTTTTTTTTTGGCAATAACATGATGCGGGCAGATTTCTGCCAATCACAGGCTATGTCACGTTCCTCCTGCTTTTGTCTTAGAATAACAGGGAGGTAAAGCAATCAATCAAAATGTAATATCCCACCCCCATTGTGTTTCACTGGTTAGTGGACATGGAGGAGGAGGGAGGGAGTGGGCTGTCATTTACCACTGTGTATACACCCACATGTGTGACTCTATAGTCACATGGACTGCTCAAATGTGATAGGGAGGAAATGCTTGGCATAGAAACTCTCTGCAAACTGAGAGTGTGCAGTAGCTGCCAACACTGCTCTGCAAAATCCCCAATCCTCCTGCATTGGGGACACAGACAGAAGGGAGAGAACAGGATCAACCAGGTTTTTTGCAGAATACAGAAAACAAATCCCACAATGAATGAGTAAGTATGAATAGCATGTAATATAGCATTTATTGATAGTTTTTTATGTTGTGGGTTTAATAACACTTTAAGAAATGAGACAAATGAGATGTGTATGTCCTTTCCTCTATCCACAACAACAGCTCATTGAACATTCAAGGCAGGCACGGTCCCATCAAAAAAAAACAGTGCATACAGGATTACAGTTTTTGGTATTCTTCAGGTTTTGTAATTCCCGGAGACCAGAGGCTTCGAAGAGCTTTATGTGAGAAGAAGCCTCTACCCCTTTGTACATTCTTACCTGACCAAGGCCTTAAACCTGGAAACCAGAGGGTTCAAAGAGCTTTGTGTGGGAAGAAGCCTCTACTTCTTTGTCCAGTCTTACCTGACCGAAGCCTTAAGCCTGTGCCAATCCTTTCCATATGGAAGAAAAATAGATTTGAAATATATTTTAAAAATATTCTTCCCAAATATATTGCCATATATTTGAAATGCTACAATTTTGGCCATAGTCAATATATTTCAAAATATATTTCAATAAATAAATACATAAATAAATATATACTGCATGTTGAAATGTGTTTTTATTACAAAATATATGAAAAATATTTTTAAAAATACATTTCAAATATACTGTATGTCTTTAAAAATACAAATCTACATTTTTGGAATGCATTTACAAATATATATAAAAATATATGTTAAAATGACTTTTTTATATGTTAAAAAAAAATATGAAGAATATATTTAAAATATATATATTTTGACCACTTCTCTGGCTGTTGCCTGTACTGACTCTGGCCTGTTTATGGATCATGTTCCTGCCTTCTACCGGGACCACTGCTTTGCCTGTTTGCTGACCCCTTCTCTGCCTGGCACCAGTACTGACCTATCGGCATACCCCACTGGCTACATTCCTGTGAGACACCAGTCCCACCCATCCTCTGTAGACAACTGCACTACTACAACCACAGATACTCTTTGGTTTAACCTTTGTTCAACCTTCTGTATTTTCTAGCCAGTGAACATAGTGTTATGGGGGCAGGCACGTACTAGTAGGTTAGGCCGGCTTGGCTGTTAGGAACAGGGCCTGCTGTAGGTAAAGCTACACTATGCTATATTCACTGACCACTCATACAGAGGCAACCATACAGTATATTTTATCATACACAGTTTTGGCTGCTTTTTGTGATACACAGTTTGAAATGTCTGGTACGTAATCAGCCCAAACATTGAAAAGGTCTTACACCTGTGCTATTTTGATACTCAGGAGAGTAGGAGAATGTGTTTAAAAATATCTTATTAATTGACAACTTTGCATTAAAACAAAATACATTTTATTTTTCTTTCCACATTTTTTAAAAAACATTTTGTCATTTTGTGGGTGTTTCCACTGTTCTGGTGCTCCTGTTCCTCCAAAAATGTGATAGATAATCAAGAAAACAGATGTGGCAATTATGCCCCTAGAACACCATAAGGTGCTTATTGGATGTGGGGCCCCTCTATGTGGCTAGGCTGTGAAAAGGTCTCACATACTGTATGTGGTATGCCATACTCAGGAGAAGTAGCAGAACGTGTTTTGAGTTGTAATTTTAAGTATGCCTATGATGTGTAATAGAAATATCATATCAATTGACAACTTTGCATAAAAAATACATTTTCATTTTCTTTCCACATTTTCCAAAATTGTGTGGAAAAAAATACATTTTTAAAAGACTCTTTATGTCTCTTAAAAAATACATTGGAGGATTCCCTTTCTAAAATGTGGTAGTTTTGTGGGTGTTTCGACTGTCCCGGTGCTCCAGGGCCTTTAAAATGTGATATGTAGTCAAGAAATGTGTAAGATGTGTAAGTTATGCCCCTAGAATGCCTGAAGTTGTTCATTAGATGTGGAGCCCCTCTATGTGGCTAGGCTGTAAAAAAAAGTCTTACACATGGTATCTCCATACTCAGGAGAGGTAGTAGAATGTGTTTTGAGATGTAATTTTAAGTATGCCTATGCTGTGTATCAGAAATATCTTATCAATTGACAACTTTGTGTAAAAAAATACATTCTCATTCCTCATTTTTAAAAACTTGTGCCAAAAACATGAAGTCTTCAGAAGACTTCACATGCCTCTTAGAAGATGACTTGGGGTGCTTGCTTTCTAAAATGTGGTCATTATGTGCATGTTTCCACTGTCCTGGTGCTCCAGGGCATCCAAATATGTTATAGGTAATCAAGAAATTAGATTTTAATTTTTAATTAGATAATTTATGCCCCTAGAACACCTGCAGGTGCTAATTCAATGTGAGGCCTCTATGTGATTAGGCTGTGAAAAAGTCTCACATATATGGTATTGCCATACTCAGGAGGAGTAGCAGAATGTGTTTTGATGTATAATTTAAAGTATGCCTATGCTGTGTATTAGAAAAATCATATTAACTGTATGCGCATAAAATTCTGCTGTGCTGCTAACACATATGTGCAAAGAAAAAACATGTAAAGACTTTAGTCCATATTAATTGTACAATATCTTCTTAAATATTTAAAATCTTGTCAACAATGAACCTCATTTATCAATACCACCACAGTTCTTGAAATAATACTTCACAGTGATTGTACATGCTTGCCAGTGATTCACAAAAAACACCAGTGCTGACACCACCACATAGATTGCTTGCTCACCTTAACTGTAGACATATATAAAATATAAATTAAATAAAAAATAAGTGCAGCGCTCATAAATAAACTAAATCTCTATATATACACATAATGACATATTAGTGAACAAATGTGAATCACATTGAAGAAAAAAAAGTGCAACAACACAATGGTGCTACAAGTGAAGATAACCATTAATAAGCCCCTATATCAGGGGATGTATCTAATAATGATAGTGCTCAGTGTCAACACACTCTATTCATCAATATAAATGACAGCTAAATCATAAAAATGCAATAAGTGAACACATCACTCAAAAAAAACTTGATATATAAACAAAAAGTGCCACCAGTGTCCACGTCATAAATACACATGCAGGTGAATCTCGTGTGTTGGTAGATCCTGGTGATAACAGCACACAGGGTTACCCTGAGGAAGTCACGTGAGAGGTGACGCAACGCGTAGGTGAGGTCATTTCCGGTGCGGACGCCATGTTTGGACACCCTAGAGAACCCAGCAAGTACACCCATGCATGAGGTTCTATATGCTCTGTACAATAAGAGGAAAAATGTGAGTGTCCTGTATATGTTATCTTACTGTAACAATAAATGATAATGCACTATGGAGGCTTTTTTCTTTGTGGATTATGTGGGGGCTGATATGTCTGAATAAGAGCCATTTAGGATATTGCTGGTGGATACGCTTTTACCCAGAAGGATCCAGGAGTGATCCATAAGGCAGCGTTTTTCAACCACTGTGCCGCGGCACACTAGTGTGCCGTGAGATATTGTCTGGTGTGCCGTGGGAAAAATTCCAATTTCATCTGTAACATGTGGCTTCGGCTCACAAATAGACCAATCATTAGAATCTAATGATTCAGTGGTCGGCAAGCCGCGGCTCGCGAGCCACATGCGGCTCTTTACCCAGTCTAATGCGGCTCTTCTGTGTGCCGGGCGCCTGCTCCCCTCCCTCCTCTCGGTCGGCCGCTCCCCTGCCTCCTCTCGGTTGGCAGCCCCAAAAGTCCGCGCGGACCTTTTAATCCGGCTTGCGGATGTGGCTGTCAGGATGTGTGTAGGCGGGGCAGCGTGCCGAACGTGAGGGGAGGGGAGCTAGGCTCCTCTCACAGTCCGCCCTGAAGACCCGAACGGCGCGGGAAGACAGCGAGAGGAACGCAAAAGGTAAGTGAATTGACACGGGGGACTTGGCTTACTAGAAGGGGGGGGGGGGAATAGTACTGTGGGGGATGAAATACTATATGAGGGATGAATTACTTTATGAGGGATGAAATACTATATGGGGGGATGAAATACTATATGGGGGATGAATTACTATATCAGGGATGAATTACTATATGAGGGATGAAATACTATATGAGGGGATGAAATACTATATGGGGGGATGAAATACTATATGGGGGGATGAATTACTATATGAGGGATGAAATACTATATGGGGGGATGAAATACTATATGAGGGATGAATTACTATATGAGGGATGAAATACTATATGAGGGATGAAATACTATATGGGGGGATGAAATACTATATGAGGGATGAAATACTATATGGGGGGATGAAATACTATATGAGGGATGAAATACTATATGAGGGATGAATTACTATATGGGGGATGAAATACTATATGAGGGATGAAATACTATATGGGGGATGAAATACTATATGGGGGATGAAATACTATACGGGGGATGAAATACTATACGGGGGATGAAATACTATACGAGGGATGAAATTCTATACGGGGGATGAAATACTATACGGGGGATGAAATACTATACGAGGGATGAAATACTATACGGGGGATGAATTGCTATGGGGGATGAATTACTATATGGGGGATGAATTACTATGGGGGATGAATTACTATATGGAGGATGAATTACTATATGGGGGATGAATTACTATATGGGGGATGAATTACTATGGGGGATGAATTACTATGGGGGATGAATTACACTATGGGGGATGAATTACACTATGGGGGATGAATTACTATATGGGGGATGAATTACTATGGGGGATGAATTACTATATGGGGGATGAATTACTATATGGGGGATTAATTACTATGGGGGATGAATTACTATATGGGGGATTAATTACTATGGGGGATGAATTACTATGGGGGATGAATTACTATATGGGGGATTAATTACTATGGGGGATGAATTACTATGGGGGATGAATTACTATATGGAGGATGAATTACTATGGGGGATGAATTACTATATGGGGGATTAATTACTATGGGGGATGAATTACTATATGGGGGATTAATTACTATGCTTACTATGGGGGAATATTACTATACTTACTATGGATGACACATACACATCATTCATCTACTCTTGGTCCGGCCCCCGGGTCCAATTATAAAATACTTTATTATTTCATAATAAAGTAATTATAAAATAATTTCTTTGTGTTTGATTCCTATTCAAGAGAATTACTTTATATATAGTCAATATAGGCACAGAGGTAAATTTTTTTAACATTTTCTAATGGTGGTGTGCCTCGTGATTTTTTTCATGAAAAAAGTGTGCCTTTGCACAAAAAAGGTTGAAAAACACTGCCATAAGGCATTTAGGCCCTTTTAGGGTCGCAGCAAGGAGGTGAGGGGCCAATCTAGCTGAGTGTGCTGTTATCACCAGGATCTACCAACACACGAGATTCACCTGCATGTGTATTTATTATGTGGACACTGGTGGCACTTTTTGTTTATATATCAAGTTTTTTTTGAGTGATATGTTCACTTATTGCATTTTTATGATTTAGTTGTCATTTATATTGATGAATAGAGTGTGTTGACACTGAGCACTATCATTATTAGATACATCCCCTGATATAGGGGCTTACTAATGGTTATCTTCACTTGTAGCACCATTGTGTTGTTGCACTTTTTTTTCTTCAATGTGATTCACGTTTGTTCACTAATATGTCATTATGTGTATATATAGAGATTTAGTTTATTTATGAGCACTGCACTTATTTTTTATTTAGTTTGGTTTATCACTTTAGGTAATAAGGTGCAGGTGTAGCAGCTTATCTTTAGCTTATTAGGATTGTGCGCAGGAGGTTTCCCCATTTATATATATAAAATATACAGGCTTGTTTGAATATAAGAGGTCTCCTCCACCTCTCCTGGGGATATTAGACTTCAATAAACTGTGCCATAGGTCCCTTTAAATTTAAATAATGCCAATACCACCAGACTGGGCTTGCACTCAGAGAGGAAAATCACTTCATAGTGTATATAGAGGCAATTGAAAATTTGTGGGAAAAATATAAAATTTTCTCCCTTTGCTGTATCATGAGGTGCAGATCCAGGTCCGTCTCCCACTTAGCCAGAATCGGTGGAACATAATCTGCACCTGGGTGGATCAGGGAAGCATAGATATCAGAGAGTGAATGACGTATAGCCTCAAATCGTGAAAGGGGTCTAGAGATGCCAGGCAAACGAGAATAATGATGAAGGAAGAATCGCAACTGGAGGCTCCCCCAAAAGTCCAATGGAGGATCAGCAAGGTGAGAGAGATCTGTGGAGATGAGAGTGCCTTTTCAAGTCAAGAAGTCAAACAAATGTTTGTGACCAGAGGTTTGAAGATGAAGATGTTGGGGGTGGCATAAACCAGGGCCAATCTCCGGGTTACCCAGGATAGGGATCATCGGAGAGGGCAGCGGGGAGACCCCCTGAGGATCGAAAAGGCCATCCTGGAGACCTGTAAGGTGCTTCCCAGGGTAGGATGAGCACCGATGTCCTTAGGCAGCGGAGCTGAAAGCCAAGGCCAGCTCAGAGCCGTCCCTCGGGAGTCCTCAAGCTCCATTTCAACTCAGTGGTTGGCCCCCATATGGCAGTGCCAATCTCCCACTCTGGTGAGGTGGGCGGTTCTGTAATATGCCCTAGCATCGGGAAGTCCGACACCCCCAGATAGTTTGAGTAAGATTAGGCGCTGTAGGGCTAAACGAGATTTCTCTTGAACCCAGACAAAGTTTCGAAAAATGGAAAAACAGCGGAGGGAGGGAAATCGGGAGAGCCTGTAAAAGATATAGGACTCTCAGGAGCATCGTCATCTTGAGAGCGGCACACCTCCCAAACCACGTCAGTGTCAGAGAGTGCCAGTGAAGGAGATCATCCTTCAGTTTCAGAAGAAATGGCTCAAAATTGGCCCCATACAGGTGAGAAACATCAGGGGTAATGTTAGTGCCCAAATACCTAATAAATTCCATCGCCCATTTAAATGGGAAAGAAGGTCTGAGTCATCATACAGTAGTAGTGTCAGCAGATATGTTAAGGGCAGAAGATTTTGACAAATTGATCTTGAAGTTCGACAAGGAGCTGTACATGTGTAAGGCCCGCAAGATATTTGGAAGGGAGACAAGAGGGTTCGTGACAAAAAAGATAAGATCGTCCGCAAAAGGCAGCAACTTTGTGACATCCCGAAGGTTTGCTGTAGCCGGCTATACTAGTGTCTGAATGAATCGTGCACAAAAAGGGTTCTAGTGTTAAGATAAAAATGAGGGGGGAGAGAGGACAACCCTCTCATTTGAAATGGGGAAAAAGTCTGACCGTGTCTCCTTAACCTTCACCGATGCTGAGGGGGAAGAGTAAAGGGCAGAGATCCACCAGCGCATATGGGTCCCAAGGCCAATATGTTCAAGCGTCGCCTGCATGAAACTTCACTGAAACCTATCAAATGCTTTTTCGGCATCTGTAGAGAGGCGAATCAACGGTTGTTTACTGTTCTTGGTGTCATGAATCAGATTGATTACCGGGATAGTGTTGTCCTGTGGCTCTCATAAAGGGACAAAGCCTGCTTGATCTCTGTGGATCAACTGGGGGACATATGGGAGTAGCCTATTAACAATAATCTTCGCAAAAAGCTTCAGATCAGTATTGAGCAGGGCAGCTGGCTACCACACAGAGCAGGGTCCTTATCCTCCTTGGATATGGGGGCTACGAAGCGCCCTGGCCAGGAGAGTTTCCAGCTTGTTCGAAAACTCGTAGATCATATGGTGGGACCATGATAGCTTCTTCTTTACCTTTCCTTCAGGGGGGAGATGCAGTTGCGCAGTGAGGATGCCTTGGCCAGTGGTAGTGGCCGTGCCGCCGAGTGATGGCTTACAACAAAATAAAGGGGCTAGCTGTGGGAGAGTGGTCTGCGTCTCTCCTCGATGGGACCTACATTATATGATATAGGTGAGAAAGAGAATATCAGCTGGAGATCTTTCCAACTGCATAATGTTGCATATCTTATCTTTGGGAAGTTTAGAGTTAAGTGACAAAGAATAAAATACACACAACACTGAGTGATTATGCATTCTATTTATAAAGAGAGCATTGTTATTTACTGATTATAGGGTAGTGCATTTTTTTCTAATTTAGCCAAGAGCCATTTGACCTCCGTAAGATTTACCCCCTTCATGATCAGGCCATATTTTGCTATATGGTGCTGCGTTACTGATAATTGCGTAGTCATGCAACACTGTACACAAATGCAATTTATGTCAAAAGTTATTGTACATTACTGGATTGTATTTTTTAAATGTATATTAATTTTAATTCATGATATTAATTAAAAATATTTTTTTTTAAAACTGTCCATTTCAGTTTCGGTTTTCGACCAAGTGCATCCTGAATTTTCGGTTTCAGCACCAGAGTTTTCATTTTGGTGCACCACTAATACCTATGTTCAAGGTGGTTTGTAACTTAACACGTGGAAAATGTGATGTTTTATTTTTACAAGATCTTACACTATCCCCTAGTGGAGCCCTGAAGTATTCCTTTCGGAGTGGATATTTATTTTTGCACATGATTGTTTACAGGGCCACTGTTAGATATCAAGGGCAGTACTAGGGTCGTTGGTTCGATTCCCAGCCACGGCACCTCCTGCCTGGAGTTTGCATGTTCTCCCTGTGCCTGCGTGGGTTTCCTCCGGGTTCTCCGGTTTGCTCCCACACTCCAAAGACATGCTGGTAGGTTAATTGGCTCCTGTCTAAATTGTCCTTAGTATGTGTATGTATGAATGTGAGTTAGGGACCTTAGATTGTACGCCCCTTGAGGGTTAGGGACTGATGTGAATGTACAATATATATGAAAATGTGCTGTGTAAATTGACAGCGCTATATAAGTACCTGAAATAAATAAGGGGCCCCATAATGGACTTTCATTTCTATTACAGTATTGTTTGATTTATATTGTATGTTTCATCTTTTCACTTTATTTGTGATTTTATTCGTTGATGTTGATTTTATTTATAGCATTTTAAGTTTTGGTTTCATTGTGAGTTTTATGGTTAGAGGTTTTAATCACTGTTTCACTGTTTATTATTTTGTTTTTCCCTGTATCTGGAACACAGCGTACAGCATTACCTCCGAGCACTGAGCGCATAATTACTTGGTGGCTAACAGAGAGGAGATCTCTATTCTACTCCTGCAGCTGCCTCTCACCACTCTGACATGAGAGGCATAGCTGGCCAAATACCAGGTCCTAAAATAAATGCCTACATATTTCTGCTTTTCTGCAGAGATATCCCAAATATTCACAGGGCTCGCCAGCAAATCAACAGGCCACATGATGCACCACATGCCCAATGCCTGGATCTAGACTGGATCAAAACAGGCAATGTCTGCCTAGGTAGAGTCGGGAGGTCTTCCACAGTTTCTTCTTACAAGACATGTGTCCTGCCAAATGGTCACATTTCCTGTTTTGAACATTAGTGCCCATGCCACTACCATGTCAAACAAAAGACTTTTCAGTAAAGTGAAAATGTTCTTCACACAAGGCTATAACAAGGTCCAACATTTCTGGGATGATAATGTTGGCACCACAGTGTTTGATGTAAGAACTAAAGGCAATGAGCTGCCAGCTTCCATGACAAGGAGTTCCTAAATACTATGAGTGAGGAGTTCTCTCAGGACAATCCCAGCATATGGGTGGCATCACTACTATTTCCTGCCTCAAGAGAGAAACTATCAAATAATGTTCAGCATGCGGAAGCACAATTTACTTCTTTATAATGCACCCTGAAAAAAAAAGATGAAAAAACACTTTATTGACTTTATGCAGAAGTCGTTTGTGAGAAATCATGCTGAGCCTGCACCACTTCTAAGGGAATCAGGGGAATGATGGTACCTCCCATGGCAAGCCAGATCAGATCAGAGTGGTTTTCAACTCATGTGTTGAATTGAAAGTGTTTCTCTCAACAATGTCCTTCTTGCTGGGCCTAATCTGAACAACAACCTTATAAGAGTTTTGTCCTGCTTCAGACACGAACCAGTTGCAGTTATGGTCAACAATCAGCAAATGTTCCACTGTTTCATTGTTTGAAAAGACAACAGAAACGTCCTCTGCTATTATCACAACAACGATGTCTGTGGTGAAATCATAGATTACCATAAAAAGGTGCATGTTTTTTTGTAACAGACCCTCTCTTGCTGTAGCAATTTATGGGCTGAGGACAGCTCAAGAAGGTGAAAAAGAATTCAGATCTGATGCACATGGATTTGGGTAAAATAATTTCTATGTAGACAACAGGCTCAAATCTCTGCCTACAGAAGAAGAAACAATTGATCCTCTCATAAGAACTCAGGACATGATTGCCACTGTCAACCTTGGACTTCACAGAATTATCTCTAACAGTGACAAAGTAATGAAAGTTGTTCTTTTCATTCTGACAACTATGTTGTTAGTGAAAAGAGAACACAATGCCCCTTACACAACATAGCCTCAGATTGCTATGTGATGGCAAATGGGAGAAACTCACATTTCAAATATCAACTTGTGACAAGCTTTTCATGTAATGAGGAGTTTTGTATGCTTTGAACAGCATCTATGATCCTCTGGGTTTCATAGCACCCTTTACCGTTCAGGGTAAGATTCATCTAAGTTAGCATACTTCTGAAAACATAAGTTGGGGTATCCCTTTAACCAGAGAGAAACAACAAAGATGGGAAAGAGACCTCGAAAGCCCTAGAACAAGCACTCCTACATTTCAGCATGCCACCAGAAGAGAGATTCATGTTTTCTCTGATGTTTCCATTGAAACAATAGATGTGGTAGCCTAACTCAAAGTTAGAGATTCAAAAGAGTAAGTAAGTTTGAGTTTTATCCTTGGTAAGGCCAAGTTGGCCCCAAAATCAACACATACCGTTCCAAGGCTTGAACTCTGTGCAGCCCTGTTAGCCATTGAAATTGATGAGCTTCTAAACATGAAATGGACTTTGAAATAGACTCTTTTCACTTTTACACTGACAGCAAGATAGTGTTGGGATACATACACAACCAAAACTAACAGTTCTATGTGTATGCCAGTAACAAATTAGAATGCAATTCAAAGATGAGGCTGAGTTCCCACCGTTTTGAACACTTTTCAAAGTGGTCTTCTGTTGTATGAGCTATTGCATGACTTATCCATATCCAGACAATCACATTGGCTGATTTGGAAAGAATTTATTTGCAAATTATGGTGGAAAATAAGTATTTGGTCAATATCAAAAGTTCATCTCAATACTTTGTTATATATCCTTTGTTGGCACTGACAGAGGTCAAACGTTTCCTGTAAGTCTTCACAAGGTTGGCACACACTGTTGCTGGTATGTTGGCCCATTCCTCCATGCAGATCTCCTCTAGAGCAGTGATGTTTTGGGGCTGTCGCTGGGCAACACAGACTTTCAACTCCCTCCAAAGGTTTTCTATGGGGTTGATATCTGGAGACTGGCTAGGCCACTCCAGGACCTTGAAATGCTTCTTACGAAGACACTCCTTCGTTGCCCGGGCGGTATGTTTGGGATCATTGTCATGTTGGAAGACCCAGCCACGTTTCATCTTTTTCTCATTTTGTCTCTCATAGTTGAGGTCTACCTATGATGCCAATTACAGGCCTCTCTCATCTTTTTAAGTGGGAGAACTTTCACAATTGGTGGCTGACTAAATACTTTTTTGAACCACTGTACCTCAGATAACCACTTGCCCTCCGAAAGATTAAACCCCCTCCATTGCCAGGTCATTTTTTGGTATACAGCACTGTGCTACTTTAACTGACAATTGTGCAACACTGTACATAAATGAAATTTATATCATTTTTTTCACACAAATAGAGCTTTCTTTTGGTGGTATTTTATCACCACTGGGTTTTTAATTTTTGCACTATAAATGAAAAAAGACCAAAAATAAAAAAAATTTAAAAAAAATTTTTACTTTTTGCTATAAAACATAGCCAATAAAAAAAATTTTAAAGTACAATTTCTTCATAAATTTAGGCCAAAATGTATTCTGCAACATGTCTTTGGTAAAACATAAATCCCAATAAGTGTATATTAATTGGTTTGCATGAAAATTATAGAGTCTACAAACAATGGTATAGATACTTATAGAGCAACTATATAGCAACTTATAGAGGGACTGTGATAGTACTGGGGGCATTCTGACACTAACTGATACTGCGTGGGAACTGACTAATTGCCACTGACATTTCCAGTGACACTATTACAGTGATCAGTGATAATAAAAGCACTCTCACTGAACAAATGTCACTGGACAGGAAGGGGTTAACATCTGGGGGCGATCAAAGGGTTAAATGTGTGTCAGGGAATGTTTTTACTTTTTACTGTGTGGTGTTTTACAAGGGGGCGTGCTGGTTTTTATCTCCCTGCAAAGCAGGAAGATAAAAACTTGCACATCCTTGCTGACCGAAGAGAGATCTGTGTTGTTTACATTCACAGATCTCTCTCCTGTCAATTGCTCTGCTGATCACCAGGTCCTGGCCATGAATCACTGGCAGTTATTGACATATACAGGAGCCAATGACAGTGCAGGTAGGCAGGCTCACGTGCCCCCTACCTGGAAAAGCAGAATTGTGTATATGTACGTGATTCTGCATAGAGCGATGACCCTGTAGCAGTAAAGCTACATGGGCTGGTCAGCAGCTGGTTAAGGTCAGTGTTCATGATTCAACAATAGGAAAGAGACTGGGCAAAAATGACATCCATAGCAGAGTTTCAAGGCAAAATGCACTGCTGACCACAAAAAACATAAAGGCTCATCTCCCATTTGCCAAAAAACCTCTTGATTACAGCCAATACTTTTTGGTAAGTTTTCTGTGGGCTGATAAGACAAAAGTTGAACTATTTGGAAGGTGTTCGTCCCATTACATATGGCTTAAAACTAATACAGCATTTAATAAAAAGAACATCATACCAACAGTCAAACATGGTGGTAGTGTGATGGTCTGAGGCTACTTTGCAGCTTCAGAACCTGGATGACTTTCCATAATTGATGGAACTATGAATTCTGCACTCCTGAAAATCCTGAAGGAGAATATCTGGCCATCAATTTGTGACCTCAAGCTCAAGCGCACTTGGGTTATGCACCTCTGAATTGCTAAAAAGAACTAAATTAAGGTTTTGGAGTGCCCTAAAGTCTGGACTTAAATCTAATTGGGATGATGTGGCATGACCTTAAAGAGGCTGTTCATGTTCAAAACCCCTCCAATGTGGCTGAATTAAAACAATTCTGCAGATAATAGTTGGCCAAAATTCCTCCCCAGCATCTCGAAAGACCCATTGCCAGTTAAGGTTTGGACAGCTTTTTTCCCTTAATAAATAAAATCATCATTTTAAACCTGCATTTTGTATTTATGCGGGTTATCCTTGTGTAATACTAAATTGTGTTTGATGATCTGAATCATTTAAGTGTGACAAATCAGAAAGGGGCAAATACTTTTTCACAGCACTGTATATACAGTATTTTTAAAAAATGGGACAGACTTGATAGACTGCTTGGTCCTTATTTTGCTGCCAATCTTCTGTGTTTCTATGATATCTTTTTCTGGTATGATCTTACATTTTCCTGTTAAATGAGGCAATTATCAATTAGTAAAATTAAATGAATAATTTAATTATGAAACTGAATTACAGTATTAGACAAATTAGCACACACTCACACATTTTAAAGCCACTTATGTACTCAAATACATACTTTATGCTATATACATGACATGTACACATACTAGAAACATACCATGCATTGGAATTGATTTACTAAAACTGGAGAGTGCAAAATCTGGTGCAGTTGTGCACGGTAGCCATTCAGCTTCTATCTCTCAACCAACTGAATGTAGTTTGGTGCTCTGTAGTTACCAGGAAAATTCTCAAACACATCCTTGATTGCTTTCCAGGTGATTAACTCCGGCCTCACAAACAGATCTTCCATCCGCTGTTCATTGATGATGTATCTGATCTGTGGACCAACAAAAATGCCTTCATTAATGTTGACATCAGTTATTCTGGAAACATCTGTTTCAAATTTTATGTGAAGTGGAGGCAAAAATTGTCAAATCAACAAGTGGTTCAAGCTCCATGTTTTATGTCCTGGAGCCAAATTTTTTCAGTGTGACCATTTTTTTTAACCACTTAAGCTCTGGAAAATTTGACCCCCTTCGTGACCAGGCCATTTTTTGCTGTTCAGCACTGCTACTTTACTGGTCATTACACGGTGATGCAATGCTGTACCCAAATTTATATATGCAGGTGCAGAAGTACTATTGCAATGGTTGTGTGAAGTACACACAGGAAACTGTGGAGTGATGACACAGTAGTTGTAGAACCAGGGGGTCACAGTTCAGTCCCAGACACCAGAGGATCTGGTTCAACCTGTGACCCTCCAGATCCTTCTTTTAACTGAAATCATGTAGGAAAAATGTAAAAATAATCTGAAATCTCTTTGTCTAGAGCAGGGGTCTCCAAACTGCAACCCGTGGGCCAGATGTGGCCCTTTGTTTGCCTTTATCTGACCTTTGGGGCACTATTCCTTCCATTGATATGAGACACTATTCCTTCCACTGACACCAAAGATGGAGCACTATTCCTCCCACTGGTACCAACAATGGTGCCTTATTCCTCTGACTGACACCAGAGATGGGGAAGTAAATCTCTCACTGACATCAATGGTGTCATTTTTTTATTTCCACTGACCACCAAGCATTGATTACTCCCACTGATGCTGAAGCAGTTTCCACTCCCACTGGCCTCAGTCTACCTCCTAAAGTTTGAAGGTCAGTAAACTGGCTCTGTGTTTTGAAAGTATGGAGACCCTTGGTCTACAGCACTAAGCAACAGGGCCTATGTTGTAATCTACAATTGTTAGGAAATGTTCACTGTAATGAGTCTATAGCTTCCTGAGCTAAGTTACATGTCTGATCTCAGGGCTCTGCTGTTATGTTTTCATGTGAACACCTTTATAATGATATAATGACTGAAAATAGTTATATGGATAATGCCCTTTGGGATTAGCCTTTATTCATGGTGGTCTAATTGTATCCTCTCTTCGAGATATTTTCCCTTTTTCCACAACTCCCTACAATGCAGGGAACGTAGTTCAATTTATGCTTCTTTGTGATATCTTACACATAGGTCATTGCTATGATCTCTGCTGTTCAGTACCATGGACAGCAGACCTCTGTGAAGTGGTGTACAGATCTTTTTGGAAGTTGTAAATCTCTGTCCAGCATTTGTGTGGGCCTCTGATTATTTCTTTTTATTATCTTCCTTCAACAAATTTTCTATATGTGTAAAAGCTCAAAAAAGTAAAGGTGGTTCCTAAACAGGGGTTCAAGAGCAGAAGAAAGAGTTTTCTAATCTATGCACTTCCACTGCTCTCTGTAACTCTGTACATTGACTTTTTGGCAATCTCTGTTACTTTTCATCCTGTACACATGTGGATGAAAAGCCACTTACCAGTTGAAACTGACTAAAGGCTCCGATGCGCAATACATTAATGACTGATATAGGGCTGAGCTGGAAATTGGAGGGGGTAAATTACCACTGTAAGACTTTCTAAGCAGAGGCTCTCTTTTGATTTTAGGTACTGAATAGTATTATTCAGCTGTTACAGGCATTTTCCTCTGTTTTCATCTGGTGATCTTACCAATAATGGAGGACTGGTGATAAGCCAGCCATGTAGTAATGAAAGACTATTTAGTGTGTAAACCCATGTGCTCATGCTCTCTTTAGGTAGCTTTCTTCTCTCCTTGTGCTCCCCCATACCTGCCCCCAGAGTGAACGGGCGATCATGTGTGCGGGGTCTGGTGGTGGGGTTTCTTGGTGCTGAACATCCCTGGATTGGTTTGGTCAGTATACTATTGGTATTACAGTATCATCATAGTATGGAAGATGTCATGCTTCAATGATAGAGATTACCATGCTTGTATTTGGCTTTTTCAAATTTGTTAAATTGTTTCCTCCTTTTCTCCTCTCTCCTTATGAAACCAAATAATCCACAAAACATGTTAAGAATTGGGAGTCTTCTCTTTATTCCCCTGATATTATATACAAAACTGTGGATTGTAATCCAGTTGTATATTGTATTTGTTCTACATGTAAAATGAATCCATGGGGTCACGAGAAGTATATTTAGGGGACAGATATCATGCACTGGGAGAAACCAGAGTTTTTAATGTAAAATATTCTTATATCATTACTTTAATAAAGATTTTTTTTATTTATTGGATGAATTATCCTTAAGCACCATACAATCCATTATTCCCCACGTTATTTTCTTGCTTTGAGATCTGGCCAGTAACACATCTCCTATATTAGTGAAATACAAATCTGCAGGAATGAGCACAGAAGGCACAGCAGACAACAGAATTGTCAGTCTGGGGGGGGTGGTTGAGAGTGTTTAATTTATTAGCATATTTGAATACAATAACAAATTGAAGCCAAAGTCCAGCTTACACTTTGTAATCAGTTACAACAAAGGTTTTTTCATTCTTTTTGTGATAAAGGTATTACATAAATAAATAAAAGCTGATAATTTTAACCGGTTCCCACCCGGCCTATGGCCAAATGGCAGCCGGCAAAAACCCTCGTCCCTCTGCGTGGATGCCACACGGCGTCCTTTCAGGCATGCGCAGTTTGCATGCCAGCAGAGCCGCGCAGTGGCTTGATCTGTCACCGGCCGTGTACCTTGGTCATGGCCGATGACAGATCTGTGTACAGGCCCCGTTGCCAGTACCATGTGACCTGCTGTGACCAATCACAGCAGGTCACATGACAGTTGTATACAATGGATGGCTTCCTATCTATATATAGATCACTTCCCCAAAGTAGTACAATGTTACTATGGTAACATTATACTACTTTGGTCATAGTAAAATATGAAAAAATATCTTAAAAAAAGAGAAAAAAATGTAATAAAAAATAATAAAAAAAATAAAAAAAATTATCAATTTTTTTTTTTCGTACTGTCACCAGTCAGTGTTCCTGATCCCCGCCATGCCAGTTATATGATGACGCTGTACTGCTCTGGTGACTGTATGTAAAAAAAAAATAGTGAAAATCATTTTTTTTATTTCTTCATTTCCGAAAAATTATGACAAAAAAATTACAACTTCAAAAAACTCGCCATGCCTCTTATGAAGTACGTCAGACTGTCTACTTTGCAAAAAGGGGTCATTTGGGGGATATCTGTACTGTTCTGACATTCTTGGACCTTTAAGATATTAGATTGGCTGTCAGAACTTCAGGATTGATCAATTTTTCAGATATATCCCATAGTTTGTGAACTCTATAACTTTCCTACAGACTAAATAATAAATACTAATTTGGGTTATTTTCACCAAAGTAGAATACATTTTGGCCTACATTTATGAAGAACAATTATTTATTTGCAAACTTTTATAACAGAAACAAAGAAAAACGTGTTTTTTTTTGTTTTTTTTGTTAATTTAGTAAAAAATAAAAACCCCAGCAGTGATTAAATACCACCAAAAGAAAGCTCTAGTTGTGTAAAGAAAATGATAAAATTTTAGTTTGGGTACAATGTTGTTTGACCGCACAATTGTCATTCAAAGTGTGAGAACGCTGAAACCTGAAAATTGGCCTGGGCAGGAAGGGGGTAAAAGTGCCCAGTATGGAAGAGGTTAATCATCCCTGCCAATAGTAAGTGGATTGTCTCATTAGTGTAAATTGATACATTCTGCTAGAAAGCTTGAGCTTCTGAAAAACAGTAGACTTGCTGTCTGGATCACCAAATGAAAATAGAAGAAAGCCTAAAAAAATGAAACTAATACATCTATCACATCTAAGAATTGGTATGTAATATAATAAATGTTTGCTTTTCCATTTAATACCACTTTAATTAACAGATTTTTTTAATTAAGGGGGGGTAGAAAGCAGAGGCCTTAGAGAATAAAATGGTGGGTGTTGCAATATTTTATGTTACACGTTATTTGTGTAGCAGTTTTTCAAACACAATTTAAGAAACAAAAATTACACTTTAATGAATTTTATTGAACAACAACACAATATGATACCAAATTGTTTGGTAAAATATAAAAGATGATGTTACCCAGAGTTATGCCAAACATGTCACACTTTTTGCATACCCATGCAACAGCTATAAACTACATACATTTTATTACCTATAGGCGACACTTTTATAGGTTACCACTTTTGATTTACATAGGAGTTTTAGTGCTAGAATTATTGCTCTCGGTCAGACATATGCAGTGATACCTCACACGTGTGGTGAAATCGCTGTTTACATAGCGACTGCAGGACTGACATGTGTGTTTGCCTTTGCATGCAAGCACAGGGGTTCGGGGGCACTTTAAAAATGTTTAATTTTTTTATTATTATTGTTCTTATTATTATGTTTACACTGTCCCTTTATTTTTTAAAATGTAAATATCCCCTGTGATAGCAATAGGCAGTGACAGGTCCTCTTTGCTGAGAGATCTATTAGATCCCAGATCTCTCCTCTGCCCTTGAAAGCTTTGGATCACACCAAGATCAAAATAATCCAATGCTTTTTTGGTGGTTTGTTTACAAAACTGCAAAACTGGAATTGGCAAAATGCTCAGTGGTTCAGATTTATCAGACCATATAGATGATAGGGGCTGATCCGGTCCATTATCAGCTCTATGGTCTGCATACTCTATGGCTACACACTCAGGTCTCCCAGTGGGATGGGAGAGCCATGGAAGGCTAATTAGCTTCTAGGAGTGCTTTTACAAGACAGCCAACCTCCAGGTGAAATAAACAGTCATCATCGTGGCATAACCACTCTAAAGTCCTGCGACACACTGGTACGACACTGGTCCATCAGTAGATATAATACAGTCACTGTAGTGTTCGGTGATGATAATTGGTTCAATAATGCAATGTAAATTCAAGAAAAGTTTTCAAAGTATGTTTTAATAGGGTCTTCAATAAGCCAGTAAACAATGTAATCATCTGAGCCTAAATCCAGTTTTAGAAAAAAAAAGCCATTCTGTGAAAAAAACACTATAGGGTTGATTTGCTAAAACTGAAGAGTGCAAACTCTGGTGCAGCTGTGCTTGGTAGCCAATCAACTTCTAACTGCAGCTTGTTCAAGTAAGCTTTGACCAAAAAAAACCTGCAAGCTGATGGGCTGCACCAGATTTTGCACTTGCCAGTTTTAGTAAGTCAACCCCTTACTGTCTATGCCGTGGGTTCTGAAATGCATTTAATCATCAGACATTTCAAAGAAATAACTAAAATAAGAATGTGTATGTGGCCTTTTATTATATCATGGATCTGGGATTTAAAAAAGGTCTGCTCCCACTTTGATTTGTCTAAATTGTGCTATCATTTAGCATAACTTTTTTCTCATTTCACTTAAAGTAAGTAAAAAAGTACACAAGCCACTTGCTATAGAGGAACTCATGCAGGCTCGCTCCCAAGCCAGCACGGTGTTTCCATAAGACGCACAAAGTGGGGCTCCACCCCTCCCCTGGTCCCTCCTCACAGGCTGTGATTGACAGCAGCAGGAGCCACTGGCTCCCACTGCTGTGTCTGAGCCACAGGGGACAGAGAGCCAATCGAGCTGCTGCTTTTGTGCACATCACTGGATCGAGATTGGGTTCAGATAAGTATAAGGGGGTAGCAGAAGGTTTTTCATCCTAATGCAGAGAATGAATTAAGATAAGAAAAACCTTCTGTCTTTAGAACCACTTTAACTTGGAAATATTTATGCCACTGTGTATATTGAGGGTTATAGCTTACCCTTTGTTGCCATTGGAATCAGTCCTATTCATCCACTGTATGTTCATGCCCAAACCCTGAGAGCAACTGAATATTGGTGAAATAATCCTGTTCCAGTGAAGAAGGGGCAGCTATAGCGGAGGACCACAATTAACATTACTATAGTTGCTTAACTCTAAGATTTAGTCATTAGTAGGTAAGTTCCCTATTCAAATGAACCAAGAATTTAATTGAGGCACATGAAGCACAGTTAGGACAGCCTGGGAGTAGAAGCAGTTGCTGCTGGACTTTAAATGCAGAGGATTTTTGTAATGAGGAATAGAGATAAAAGATACAGTATTTACACATTTGTGTCTTCTAACCAAGAATTCAAAAGAATGATTAGAGTTTGCCTTTAAGCTTGCCACCAATTAAGAACAGCAAACCCATATAATATGAAACATGAAGTTTACTATATGTCTTGCGGTTGCAAGTAAAAAATACATTTGGAATGTGGTTCTGTTCTGTTTTTACTATATGACCACAGTTCCAATCACTTGTAAAATCCACAGACTGGCTTTAGAAGCCTTGTAAGTTATAGGTGTTTTATTACCCAGGGTGAAGTGCAGGTTTCTTGGTATGGTATGCCCTGTCTTATAAAACTGAATTGCAGCTGAAGCCTTTAGGAGCAAAATGATGTCATATTCCAGGCAGGAATTACCTAGTTATTGCCTATCTAAAGCTTTGTATAAATAATGTAGTCAGTGTATGGAATGGTTTTCCAGTAAAGAGTGGTTGTAACACAAACAAGGGTAGCAACTGCCATACTTACATGAGGACAAGAAAGACAAAATACGATGCACATTTCAAAGTAAGGAGACAGTGTCAGGCCATTCTTGGTACTGTAATATCTCTTTGGCTCAGTTTGGCAGGCAGGAAAGTTTGATAAATGGTCTCACTAATGTGAATGATGTAATAGGTCCCCTAATTTGTCTTGTTCCTTCATAGAACATAGAACCTTCAATACCATTAGCTGAAAGACACATTACACAGGGAGAAAAAAGGGCATGCAGGCGCCAATTCAAAGTGACATTTTCTATGTCACGTTTGTGCCAAAAAACAGTCTGATAGTTTGACAAATGTCTTCAAAGAGCATACTTTTAATCAAATGTTTTATCAGACTTAATGAAGGAGGCATTAAAATTTGAGAACCCTTTCACAGTACTATCACGGAATTTTCATTTGACCTCTCCTTTCTAGATACATATTAATACTTTGGGCCAACTGCAGTCATTTATCCCTTGAACCGCTTGAAAACTTAACATTTAAAAAAAAAAGCACAATTTGTACTGAATTCATATTTTCATATTATCTTTTACCCTTCTCCTTCTAGTTTTTTTTTTTTTCAAATATACTTTATTTTGTACATTTCATTTCCAGAAATATGAAAAACCGTAAAAGGGTATACAAACTGGAGATAGCATACAACCAATACACCTCAACTGTACATTTTCAGTGAATTGCAAGGTGCACATGTGGGCTGAATGCAGATAACAATATACCATGATTTATATACAACTTTAACTTTCTCAAAGCAGATCGAAAGAAGGTGAACTGTATACTCAACACTATAATCATGCACTGCCTGTTGCCAAGCATGTATGTCGAGCACAACATCTTATAACTGAAAAAAAGTGACAGAATGTGCTTAGTTCTGCCTTACAGTGGGGATCGAAAGTTTGGGCACCCCAGCTGCAAATTTGTATTAATGTGCATAAAGAAGCCAAGGAAAGATGGAAAAATCTCCAAAAGGCATCAAAGTACAGATTAGACATTCTTATAATATGTCATCAAAAGTTAGATTTTATTTCCATCATTTACACTTTCAAAATAACAGAAAACAAAAAAATGGCGTCTGAAAAAGTTTGGGCACCCTGCAGAGTTAATATCTTGTACTGCCCTCTTTGGCAAGTATCACAGCTTGTAAACGCTTTTTGTAGCCAGCCAAGAGTCTTTCAATTCTTGTTTGAGGTATCTTTGCCCATTCTTCCTTACAAAAGTCTTCCAGTTCTTTGAGATTTCTGGGTTGTCTGTCCCGCACTGCTCTTTTAAGGTCTATCCATAGATTTTCAATTATGTTGAGGTCAGGAGATTGTGAAGGCCATGGCAAAACCTTCAGTTTACGCCTCTTGAAGTAATCCCCCGTGGATTTCGAGGTGTGTTTAGGATCATTATCCATTTGTAGAAGCCATCCTCTCTTTAACTTCAGCTTTTTCACAGATGGCATCAAGTTACCATCCAAAATTTGCTGAAATTTTATTGAATCCATTTTTCCTTCTACTCGTGAGATGTTCCCTGTGCCACTGGCTGCAACACAACCCCAAAGCATGATTGATCTAACCCCATGCTTAACAGTTGGACAGAGGTTCTTTTCATTAAATTCTGTGCCCCTTCTTTTCCAAACGTACCTTTGCTCATTCTAGCCAAAAAGTTCAATTTTAACCTCCATGAAGACCATATTTGTACAAGTATCTCTTTATAGTGGAATAGTGTACCACAACTCCAGTGTCTGCCAGATCTTTCTGGAGGGATCGTGCAGTCAAACGTGGGTTTTGAATTGTTTTTCTCACAATCCTGCGAGCTGTTCTGTCTGATATTTTTCTTGGTCTTCCAGATCTTGCTTTAACTTCCACTGTTCCTAATGACTGCCATTTCTTAATTACATTCCGAACAGAGGATATTGACAACTGAAAACGCTTTGCTATCTTCTTATAGCCTTCTCCAGCTTTGCGAGCGTCAAGTATTTTCAGTTTCAGTTTTCTAGACAACTGCTTAGAAGAACCCATGGTGCTGATTGTTGGGGCAAGGTCAGATGAGTCTGGGCATTTAAAACCTTTGAGATTGACATCATCTGGTCTTCCCAGACGATGATTGAGAACAATCCATGACACTGGCAGGTCTCAGCTTTGCAAAGGGGGCAGTGCATGCTATAAATTCTGCAGGGTGCCCAAACTTTTGCAGACGCCATTTTTTTGTTTTCTGTTATTTTGAAAGTGTAAATGATAGAAATAAAATCTAACTTTTGTTGACATATTATAACAATGTCTAATCTGTAATTTTTCCATCTTTCCTTGGCTTCTTTATGCACATTAATACACATTTTTAGCTGGGGTGCCCAAACTTTCAATCCCCACTGTAAGTGATAAGGTTGTGCAGGTAAGACTTTTTGTTTTATAACTAAAGTTGTGTGGCTTTACACAATGTATATCCCAAAGAGTGTAGCTGTTTTCTTCAGATTAGCCAGATAAATTGACCCGACACAGGTTCGTAACAGCTTCTAACTACTTGCGTGTTACTGCTCTGTTAACTCCAATACACAGCTACATGTTCAAAGGCACTGACGTTTATACACTGAAACATCTCTTGCTGCTGTGTGGCAGAACTGAATGGTCAGTGCTGGGACAAAGTCATCTAGTGCCCAGGGTGAAGATATCAGCAAACCCCCCCCAAAAAAAAAACAACTAATCTGCATGCTAACCTCGTAAGCATGTATCCCCTGGCAAGCAAAAATTCTCCCCAAACAAAAATTCCCCCTCCTCCCAGTACAAATTCGGCCCTGCTGAAATTCCCCCTCCCACCACAAATCTTTGGTCCCAAGGGTTTCCTTATCCTCCCCCATCTACTGTTTGCTGGCAGGAGATGGAGGCAGGTAAGGAAACCCGGCACGGTCCCAATCTGACAGTCCTGATGCAGGAGCACTGCAATGGCAGAAGGAGGAGCTGGAGGGGAGAGAGAATACAGCCTGCACCTCCTCCCGGCTCTCTTCTGCTCTCCTGATTCTGCTTGTCTCTTCCCATGCTAAGCTGAAAGGAGTAGTGATGCTGCTGTCACTACTCTTGTCAGCTTGCAGCTTCAGGAACACTTTAAGCGGCACCCCCCCCCTCCACCCACACGTCACATGATACTACAGCGCCCTTGGCAGCTGCCCCTCCTGCCCACCTCTTGTCAGGTCCCTGTGAAAGGTATAGTGTGTAAATTATGTGTTGATTATTTTGTACCTCGATATCATTTCATTCAAATTAATGGGTAACCATATATGGCCTGATAAAAGATTGATGTGCTCAGTTCTTGGAAAAAAATCTTTTTACAAGCAGGATCAAATCCTTTCCTTTGCTGTGGAGTAGATAAAAAGAACCACGTGTACCACAGTCACATTTGGGTGAAAATTGTTCTAGGAAGCTCCACTGACTGGTTTGAAGATGGCAAATATATCTTTGTGTGCTGTTCTTTGAGAGCTGTATGTTTGTCTACAGGCATCCCAGCCATATATATTACAGATTGGTAGCCCTGGTAATTTAAAGCATTTCAACAGGAGCATTTGATAAACATAATGGAAAGTAGATACATAGGCAGTAGAGATGCTTCTCATGTTATATTTTATATACTAATGCTCATCTAAGAATTCACTTCTGTGCCATAGCACTGGTAGCTTGGGTCAGGCATAAAAGTGTTAATGCTAAACTGTGTGCTGTTAACAGTTACCATTAAAGGTTTCCGGAACACTTAAGAGGATGAAATATATTTATACAGAACCCTGAAGAATTAATTGATGGAGAAGAAGCTTTTACTAAGCGGATTTAGAGTGTGCCTGACTCCATTCTGTGCTCATTCTTTGGGCACGAGTAATGTCCACAGGGGGTAGCTTACATAACTCTTTGGTTTGCTGTTACAGAAGATAAAACAATAAAATGTGCCATCTAACTCCTGGGTCAGCATAATTCTTTAAATCCCAACTGTCTTCATTTACTTGAGACCTACTGAATAAATGGTATGGCTTCTGCATGGATGAGATCAGACTGGCTGTTGTTAAATGAATGCGTAGAACATGTACAGTATGTACTGGCTCACTGACTATAATTCCTGTTACTGTTAAATTATTATGCATCCTTCACAATTCTATTTGGGTGCCACAACAATGGAACAAAGAAATTGATATCCTACTTCGGGATCTTATCTGTAAAGAGAAATATCCAAGTATTTTTGCTACCTAGTCCTTGCTCTCCCAGCTTGAATCTGACTCCTTTCCAGTGAACCAACAATGCACCACTTTGTTTCTTTTTCATCAACTCTGGCTGCAAGTAAAAAGACTACTATAGTGGGAGGGTTTTTCTGGTTACACCCCTCTATAACGTGTCTCTCTTATAAATGAATAAAATACAAGGTTTTGGGTTATGGAGTGAGAGGGGGTGAGATATCTATCTCAATTGTACGAGGGTCACATCCTGAAAACTTTCTAGTCACTTCAGACAGAATTCAACCTGCCAATACTATAGTTCTTTCAATGCTTACAACTGAGACACGCTTTAAATACCCATACATATAAACTAATGTAAGCTAAGAAAGAATTGGAGGAGAACTTTGGATCATTAACAGGGGAACTATGGGAACAAACTCCAGCATCCTTACCTATCATGTCTACCACTGTAACAGACTCATCCAGGACAGGTTCTATTGGAGGGGACTGCAGGCTAGACTCTTGCCTACTGACTATGGGCCCTAGCATTTGAGGGGGCTCTATTCTGTGGGAGGTGTGTGCCTGGGGGACCTTTTTGAGCAGTTTTACTTCAGATTCAAGTCGTTGTCTCCCCGAAACACACAGGCTCTGAGAACTGAAGGACCAGCGTACAGATTTGGGGCCTCTGTGCCCAAACCAGCATTGACTGCTTTAACCCCTTCCTAGACTCAGAGACTCAGAGTTGATGTTAATATAATCAGCTCAAAACAACCTGATGCTGAGGTCTCCTGCTGTAATCTGTTTTTTAAGGTGTTATGTGTTTACTGTTGTGTCTTTCTACCATTGCTAATTGAGTCTCCGATTGTTTCTGTCTGTTGGCTAGTCCTCCTAGGGGTTCCTACATGATGGGATTAGTCTTGTACTAACTTAACCTCATTACCTAATAATTGTGGGATGTTTATCCCAATGTGTAATATTTGTTTGTATTGTCCTTGTGGCGACTGCCCCTATTTCTGAAGTGTAAAAACCTGTATTTGGGTTCAACAAAGTAGTTACTGTTTGCACTTAAGCTAGTGTCGTCTAGTTCTTGGGTGCAATTCCTAGCTATAATACCTTGTTCCTGTGTTCCAGCACTGAGGAAGCAGTTCTCTGATGGAAGCACCCAGGTGAGGTGCTTCAACCACACACCTGCTAAGTTGTATAAATGGCATTGCAGAGACACAGACCCATGCCCTAGATGTGATAGGAGTCCAGCGAACGTTATCCATGATGTGGAGGTGCTCGAATCTCCATAGATTCTAGTTGGATGTTTTTTTCTCTGTTCTCTATTTAACAGGTTAATTTACCTTTAGAACCTACAGTATGTCTCCTTAACATATATGTTGACTCCCTGGTGCCTATTGAGGTGGTGGATTCAATTACTAAGTGAACTGGGAATTTTTGGTAAGTGAGCTGGGAACTTTTGTTTGTTGTTCTTTCACATGTGTCACCCCTTCCATGTGCTCCTTGCTGCAAAGGCCATTTACAGATTGAGGTGCTTGCCATTTGTTTGTACTGTTGGTTAATTGGTGAGGGGGTGCACTGCATCCCTTCGCTGCCATCCTGCTATTGCTAAGTGCCCAGTGCATTCCTATACCTTTAAAGAGAAGTGGGCTCCCTCCAGGCATACCTGCCCTTAATCTGTCCATTGTTATATATGTTTTCCAACTTTGGAGACTCTCAAGATTTATAGAATTAGGACTGCAGATATACTAGGGTGCCGTGAAGTGGCCTCTGCACCTTACACATATATTTGTGAACGTGTGCAAACTAAACCCCTTGTTTTAACTTGAACTGTTGGACAAAGTAATTTGGTTTGTTTCAGGATGGCTGGTAAGTGAGCTGGGAATTTTTGTTTGTTGTTCTTTGACATGCATCACTCTTACATGTGCTCCTTGCTGCAAAAGGCCAGTTACAGATTGGGGTGGTTGCCATTTGTTTGTACTCATGATTTAATTACTAGGTTGCTATACATAGCTCGTAAACTAGTGGCACAAAGTAGATGTCCCCTTGCCCCCCCCCCACACACACACACACTTATGGAGTGAAAAACACCAAGTCAACACTGTCATTTCTTGTGAAAAACTAGTATACAGCATAATAAATACGTGAGAAACCCCTGGCTAGCTGTACCCAGATTAGCAGACAGGTCATTCATTATATGAACTTGGTACCATGGACGTAAACCACCACTGCCAATGCACCTCCTGTTTTTTCCCTATATATATACAAACTGGAGGAAAGTTTATGAAGTGATGACCCTGGGAAACAAATCTGGATAAAGCTGCTGGAGGAAACATAGACTCTTAAAGCGCTAAAGACCCATTTATAGGGGATCATGAAGATCTGGTGAGTGTGGTGTTCACAAAGGGAGCACATCTCAATCACAATAAGTGAAGATTTTATATTGTTTTTTCACAGAATTTATATTATTTACAAAATATATGCACTATATTGCACAGTGATTGTCATAGTTGAAATATTGTGTGTTATTGATTTATGCACTTTACTGATACATGCACTTTACTTAATTTGGAACGATACTGAGGGAGGTGTGTTATAGTACAGTTCCATGTGTATGGTGTCACTAAAGGGAATTTAATTACATTATTGTTTTGGGGAGTCTTTGTCTTTACTTACCTTGGTTGTATCCTATTCATAGGATATAAGCATTGTGGGGGCGGCTGTACTTGGTAACCAACCCATAGCATGGAGTATTGAATTGGTTGGTTGTCAAATAAAGAGGTAGGAGAGAAGAAGATATGGTAAGCTGCATTCTGGGTAAGGGGTGCATGTTGTAACAGTAAGCATTGGTAAAACCATTTCTGGTCGAGCTCAAACTCTAAATGTATATGGTGTAAGGGTTACTAAACTCAGGACCCTGCATTCACTATATCTGCTCTCCCACAGTACACACAACATGGAAATGCAATTATTTTGGTAAATATAAACTGCTAAATACCTTTTCTCATCAGCAGTTAGAGCAGTCTTGTGATTCAGCAGAGCACTGGTTAAAGCTTGTAGGAGGAGTTTTCTTTTTTCTCTAGGAGGATGTGAAACCCCTGAGCTCTGTCTGGACAGTGCTGATTGGCCCTGTGCTGATCAAATGCACCCTCCCAAGAAAAAAAAAAACCCTGTCTAGCAATACACACCAAATTGAGCATGTGCATGTGACTACGGATTCAGTCTGTATCAGATGGACATTTCAACAAGAGGAGGGGCAAAGAAAAAAAGATCAAACAGCCTTTTTACACAATGCAGAAGATTATCCACTTAGGTTTCATAGTGAGTATAACAAGCATGATTTACTGCATATACAGACTGATTTTACTGTTGTGGGTTTAGTAACACTTTAAGGCAACTATTTGAGCAGAGGTGAAGAAGAGTTGTGACTCCTCCCCTTTCCCATCTAGGAAAGCCCTGGAGTTTACTTAGCTTAAATAGTGACTCTTTGAATCATAACTGTGTGAATCTGGTATTTCAGTCATCCCCAGTAGGTTATTGGTGGCCTTCCAAACCTACCCATCAGGAGTGGGGTGGGTTACTGTGAGTGTAGCTTTATATAGATGAGGGAGACAAAGGCATGTTGTGTGTTTCTGCATGATACACTTACCTGCTGTGTGCAACAGTATTACACAGAGAGGTCTCTTACTTCTTTTGTGGTGGTCCCGTGCCAGTGCTCTCCACTCCTCCTCTGTTTCAAGTGCCCTCATAGCAATCTAAGTGCTATGGGGACACTCAAGCCTGGCTAGACACACACAGCACGACTCAGCCATGCCCTTGCTCCCTCCTTACAGGGTTTGACTGACAGCATAGAGAGCCCTGCCTATTAGTTTGGTACAATGAATGAAGTAAAATGAAACTTTTCAAATTTTCTTTTGTTCACTGAGAAAGATGGGTTGTTCTCAGATATGTATAGGCTTGCTTACTGGATGTCATCATTTATCACATTCAGTATTATTATTATTATACAGGATTTATATAGCACCAACAGTTTGCTCGGCGCTTTACAATATAACGGGAGACAATACAGCAACAATACAGTTAAATACAAGAGGGATAGCAGGGCCCTGCTCCTTGGAGCTTACAATTCAGTACCCACATTATGGGGGTGCTTTTTGTATTAAAAGTGATGGAATTCTACATTTGAGTCCTGATGAAAGACAATGATCCAAAACTTACATTAGCTGTCTTATGCATTAGATAGGAAACAAGATGCAAAGAATTGGGAGTCAAGATTTAAGACCCCTTTTGAGAGATGAGTGAGCCTGTATAATTTGTGAACATATCTCATATTTCCTGAATTATATGGCTTAATTTGAGCTGTGGGGCTTTAAAGTTCTTTAAGGCAGCCCATTCATCTATTTATTAATGTATGTCTAATATATGCTATATAAGTTATACAGATTCTGTGGGTATCTAGATTCAACCAGTATTTACCTAAATTTAAATTCCAATTTAATGCTCAATTTTAATTGTCTAAATAAAGTCCATGCAGAAGGTGTGCAAAGTTTGTTTTCTGTAAAACACAGTCACAGCCTGAGTAGAAAAGCCTGTGTCCTGACAGCTTGCTGAAGAGGGGGACCTTTGCTCTCTGTTTGTGTGACATAACCCTTACTGATTCTGTATTATACTCTGCATCTAAAAAACAGAGGTATACCACTCAGGCAAACAGTCCAGATCAATCCACAACAGGTGCAGGCTCTGGCTCGCCACCACACGTGATGCAGCAAAATGAAGGGTCAGCCGCACATCGGGGGATTGATGAATATAGTGTATATTTATTCATCTATAGGACACACAAAACACCAGGACATGAATACAGGACCTGTTAACGTGTTTCCCACAATCTCGTGCTGAATCATAACCATTACTGATTAAGCACGAGATCGTGTGAAACGCGTTAACAGGTCCTGAATTCATGTCCTGGTGTTTTGTGTATCCTATAGATCAATAAATATACACTATATTCATCAATCCTCTGGTGTGTGACTGACTCTTCTTCCTGTCATACTCTGCATCTGCTGGCAGTCGATACGCTTTTCTACTCAGGCTGTGACTGAATTAGAAGAAAAACAAACTGTAAGACATTGAACACATTTGGTTCTGATGTATCTGAAATGTATTAAGCAAATTTAAGTGGAGAGTTTAATTGGGTTTTAAACACTCATAACACATGTACAAAACCTACCATTGGGCCATCTTCTTTTTGGAGACTTGTTTTATGTAGTGACAACATCTATCAGATAAAGAGGTTCCTGTGTGCTCATCACATTATACTGCTGCATTAAGCAGTTGCCTTCTTTTTATTCTGCATCCTATTAGAAACTTGACTAAAACATAGTCTCAGGATATTTAACTCGGACATACTGGCTAGGGCTCTCTCAAATAGAAGGTGAATCTATATGCATATGTTACATGTGTGGAACAAAGCAGGTGCCATAAGAAGATGTCTTCTTTTACCTTTACCGTATTCCCTCTGCTGCCCCTAATCTGCAGCTCAGGAAAAAACAATATTTCTGGTTATGGGGCATGCATGAACACTGTCACTTGCCTCTCCCAATTCAGCATTTGATGCCCAATTGCCAAGCCCAAGTGTTGTCACTTGGAAGTGACAGGGGAGCTTTCTAATTCCTGTGCAAGTTTCAACATTCAAAAAAGCAAAACTTTCATTTTCACTTATTTTGTTTTGGGGGGGGGGGGCGCAAGCTTATAGAACCAAGTGGTAGGGATCTTTCATAGTTACATAGTTAGTCTGGTTGAAAAAAGACAAAAGTCCATCCAGTTCAACCATAGAAAAAAAAAAGTTATAATCCTATACCCACAGTTCTTCCAGAGGAAGGAAAAAAACCCAGCAAAGCATGATCCAATTTGCTCCTGCAGGGAAAAAAATTCCTTCCTGATCCCCCGTGAGGCAATCGGATATTCCCTGGATCAACTTTATCTATAACTGTTAGTATCCAGTTATATTCTGTGTATCCAAGAAATAATCCAGGCCTTTTTTGAAGCAATCCACTGATCTGACCAGAAACAACCCTTGAGGGAATCTATTCCACATTTTCACAGCTCTCACTGTGAAGAACCCTTTCCGTGTTTGGAGATTAAATTTCTTTTCCTCCAGATGTAAAGAGTGACCCCTTGTCCTCTGTAATGACCTCAGGGTGAATAGCTCTACACCGAGTTCACTATATGAACCACTGATGTATTTATACATGTTGATCATATCCTCCCTTAATCGCCTCTTCTCAAGAGAGAATAAATTCAGTTCCTCTAATCTTTCCTCATAGCTGAGCTCCTCCATGCCTCTTATCAGTTTGGTTGCCCTTCTTCCTTCTCTGTACTTTCAGAAGTTCCCCAATGTTCTTTTTGTGAATTGGTGCCCAAAACTGAACTGCATATTCCAGATGAGGTCTTACTAATGATTTGCACATGGGTAATATGATATATCTCCCCTTGGAGTCTATACCTCATTTAATACAAGAGAGGATTTTGCTTGCTTTAGAAACTGCAGCTTGGCATTGTATGTCATTATTAAGCTTGTGATCTACTTCAGTGCCTGCATGCATGTTCTAAGTCAGAGACTCACTAAATAGTAAAGCCAGGATCAAGATGACAGCCCCAGAGATCACACATTTAGTAACAATCAGCCATGCCAGCTCACACATCCTCATGGGTTCACATAAAAGTCTGAGATTAAATAGCAAAGAAAATGGGATTTGAAATATTAAAAATTAAAAAGGTAAAAAAAATATATAAATTGGTTGAATGGAAAATTGCAAGTAATTGGTGAATGATCTGTGAATAATTGGAAAAAGTAGTCATTCACACCTTTATACAGTATGCTATTTTTGGTGTCCTTAGGGCTCTGCAAATAACAGAATGCATTCTACAGAACATTTGGCCTTTTCTGATAACCAATATGTTCCATGATTTTAAGCACATTTGTTGATGAATTTATATGTGTGCATCTCCTTGTATTTAATAAAACAATAAAAGATGAAAAGCTTTTTATTATATTTCAAATATGTTTTTCAATTAGAATATATTCTGGGACTGTTGAATGCAGGATAGATTCGTTTATGGAGACAGTTTATCAGTAGTGAGTCATTTCTCATTATTTATATTCTTAAAATGTCAATTCATGGGCTTTGCTGCTTAGAATAATTGGTTCAGTAGATTTTTTCAGGAAGATCATGCCAGCCTGTTGAGGCATCTGCTCATTCTTGTGTGCATGTACATGGTTCTGTACATGTGCACAGTTGTGTGTCTCCGTTTTGGTGTACACAGACTTGCATGCACACTCATTGGATGTGCTCATGTTTACAGTGGAGTTGAACAAGTACTAGTTCAGAAGGCAGGCTCTGTGAATTCTGTGACACAGCAGTGCCTACTCACAGGGCATAGTGAATATGTGTCACAAGGTAGTTCAAGGAAGTAACTGTATGGGGATCTTTACAAACCTCAAAGTTCAACCAACAGGTTGAATGAATAAAACATGAATTGACTCCCCCCATCCACACATTCAAAGTGGATGGGGGAATCCTCCCTACTGAACTACTGTATTCTAACAGCGGGGAGACTTCTACGCTGTTAGAATAAACTGGTCAGCGCCACCAGCTGTAGCCGGCAGCGCTGATTGGGGAACATTCGACAGGACAGTTGAACAGAAGTTGATCAGTAGACCCGCTTCTGTACAACCTCCCTGCCCATGGACTAAAAATTTTACATAAATAAATAAAAGCTAATCATTGTAAGCATCCCTGTTAGTGTTAAATGGTTTGTCTCATCTCTTGAATTGCTACATCTGCAGGAGAGCTTGTTCTGACAAAAAACGACAGACTTACTGTCTTGGCCACCAAGTGAAAATAAAGGGAAGAAAGCCTTAAAAAGAAAACTAATACAGCCAATAATTGATTTATGTTTGATGGAAGTTTCTGTGAGAATCCTATGTTGTTCAAATCAACAAGTTTTTGGGACAGTTTTATAGAGATAAGACAAACCCAGACCAATTCATTACCACATTTTTGAAGCTATTCCCTTTTGATGAATGTATTTATAAAACTGTGAACACAAGTGAATAATAGCACTGACTACAGATGTAGAAACTGGCAAATATTTGGTGAAACACTGGCCAATAATCAGAAATTTTCTAATAACTCCCTTTGTTGTTTCAAACCACTTTCTAAACATTCTTGAGAAAGAGTCCTATATAAATAGTTTTTATTACTGCACAGTGGTGTGATTACATAAGGTTGTTGGCTTTTTTCTGCTTAACATGGCTTGGAATTACAAATAAAAGCTAATATGAAAGATGAAAATGTTTGTCTTGTTCCATAAATAAGATATCATTTTCCATTACTGAGCTAACACTACATTCATGCTAGCCAGGACCTGATTGGTTGTTACAGCTAAATCCTCCATTTGATTAGTTGTTATAGCTCACTTATCTACTTTTTATGTAAAAGAGCAGTTTGGGATTGTTAAAAAACAAACCCAAGCTAAGTGGACACAGAATCAGTGCATTTGTTCCCCTCGAGAACTAAGCAATCAAAGACCGCTGCTCACTCAGTTCTCTGTCTTCCGGGAGCAGAAAGCAGTGACTGTCATTCACCGTTCTTTGCTCTGCCCTTCCAATGCTCACTGGAGCACTGGGCTGTGGAGGGGGTGGGAGCACTTGGCTCTGGCTCTTGGCAGATTGCTAAAAGGCTAAGCTAGCTGCTAGTCCAGAAATCTGGGTGGATCCCATCATTAAAGTCAGGATCTGTAGTGTCTGAACCGTATCTGTGACATCAGTCGACAACAGACTGTAGCCCCTGGGCACAGGAGTGCAGAACAAAGTGCACTCGTGTGATCCCCAGAAGAAGTAGGACCAAAGAGCTTTAGCCATACTTCTCCTTTAAGTTTGGATTTGTGAATCACCCTATTTTGTCTTTATTTGGTTACAGGTGTAGAAAGCTCTTTAAAAAGCAAAATAATGGTAATGGTCACGACTTAGCTAACAGCTTATATGGAAGCAGAGTGACCCTCAAAGCACATGAATATTTATATGCTATACAAAAGATGCCAAGACTATTGGACTGCTTTCAAAGAGATCCAGACAGTTATATTTGTAACAGAACACTGTGTGCGTAGTCTGTATCTAATGATTTTAAAAAAAGCGTAGCCATGAAATAAAAATAGAAGGTGAGATGTGCATAGAAATAAAACATGATTTTTTTATATTATCTGTACAAATAAGAATTTTGCAACTGATGCTGCTGATTTGTGAGTTGGGATTTATTTGCCTTGATGATGTGTCCATGAGAAGTTTAAGGGAATCATTAGTCACTGTAAAGTTTTTTACACATGTGTAATCAGCCTAATGTTTAAAATTTACCAATGTGTGTATATGGTGTTAACATCTTATATAGTTTGTTATTATATCTTGGAGGGCTGGATTAATCTTAGTCACCAGGTTGCTATGGTGATGTAAAAAAAGTTTAGTGGGAAACAGGATGTCCTGCCCAGCTATTAAAATTATAGAGACATCACTTGCCTGTAAATAATTACATGCTCATTAGGAACTGGTGATTGACTGAGCAGTCTGTCAGTCTTGGCTCTGACCTGTCCTCTACATCTAGCCCTATGTGCATGCACCAGTCATTGGGCAGCCATAACATTTTTGCAGTCATGTGCTTTGTAGCGCATTGGATCAGGGCTCCTCCTTAGAACTGCACTAGTTAGACTAAGTGGCATGCCTAAAGGCAGAATGGAGCCAGGAAGGTAACAATGAGCCCATTGTTAAAATGTTCAGGCAGATGCTTCTAAACTGCTGCTGTAGTTGCAGGAGGTGAGCAAGAGCTATGTCCCCTTGTGCCTTTTGATGATGCCTTCAACAGTGCCTTCACCTTTACTATTGGTGAGAGTCCATTTTAATGGCAATAGCTTTACCACGGATCAGGGGTGTGCATACCTATTAACACGTTTAAATCTTTTGTTCCCTAGTAATTCTACAAAGGGTGCTTTATTTGTTATAGCTGAAGTTTAGGTTTGGAAATTTTTACAATAAAGCAGGCCATACATGAAGAGACATGTGATAGTCCCCCTTCCTTCGTATGATGAAATGCTTAGTGGCAAAAGCACTGTCAAAATCGGCAGAGGGGATGTGCAAATCTCTGAGTGAAGTTGATTTGCTTAGTAAATTAAACTTAAAAGAATCTCTGTACAAAAATGCAATAAAATGGGTTTAAACTGCTCGCTCAAAGGTATCGAGTCACCTCCAAACTTGCCAAGATTTAACCCACTTTATCCGACCTTTGCTGGCAAGACTGTGGCAGCCGCGGTACCTACCTCCATATTTGGTGGGTGTGCCCCAAGCTGCACCCCTTTTGGCAAGATATCAGAGCCCAAATTAAAACAATTCTCCATATTGACATTCCTGACTCCCCTCTGCAATTCTTACTCCATGTGCCTTCCATCCCTCTTAGCCACTATAAGAAAAGTGTTCTTCCACATCTTCTGAATGCAGCACACCACTTGATCCCAATGTATTGGAAAAAGCTCCTGATCCCTACTTGTGCTGAGTGGATTAAACTGGTTAACACTGTAATGGAGGCGGAGTAATGGATGGCTCCACGCAAAGACCGCTATAGTAAGTTTTACTCCATCTGGGCTATATGGATTCACTACATATCTGGGTCTTCAGGGTCCTTGAGGACCTCCTCCTTTGGGACCTTCCTGATCCTAGGGGGTAGAAGTTTCAGGACTTCCAAAAGCCACCCACTCTCAGAGCACCTTTATGTAAACCCCTGACTACCTGAAGCTATATGCCATGTAAACTTCAACTCTAGTGTGTCCACGTCTGAGCCGGACCTGAGAGCTAGCCCATGTGATAGATTCCTTACCTACCAGAACGGTTGATGGGAGTTTTGTATTTTCCCTTCCCCTTTTATTATTGTTGTTTACACTTTATTGCACATGTCGTTTTAGACACATGGAGATTCTTGTTTTCTACCTATATGAAAGTTAGTGTTAGCCACAGTGCTTGAAGTAACTGCAACTTAAACCCCCATGCATGTTTTTCCTTGAAATTGCTTTCTTGTTTTTCTACATGAAAACTTTTGTTTGAAAATAAAGATTACATAAAAAAAAAATCACTGTAGTCTGGCAGAAAATAAGAGCAACAATTGGAAAAGGTAAGTATAGCCTGAATGTTGTCCTTCCTGTGACGTGGCCTGTACTTAGAACTAAAGTTCACTTTAACAAATTGATCTACTGCAGTCATCTGGAAAAAAAACAACAAACTTGCAGCACAGTACTAGAGATCAGTAAGTTATCCTAAAGCTTACTTAGGGCTAGGCACCTAAAATTATGAGGCTTATTCACTGTAACAGATTTGATTTATTTTATTGGGATGTCTGCTTGTATTTAAAAAAAAAAAAAACACACACATACAGTATGTATACTGTATATTACTGGTGGCCTGATTGCCTTTAGGCTTCTTCATCCAGGCGTAGTTATAAAAATTGAATTACAGTGACTATACTACACATAGGGTTTGTTCACACCTTATATTAAAGCGATATTAATTTAAATATGTATTTGTGGGAACGAGCTTTTTCCATAATCTGCAAGTATGTAGAGCATACATGTAAATTATAGCACAATTTATGTCCTACTGTGCTGTCTTCCAGTGATGATAGGCCCACACTTCTGACATCTTCACCCACTCTCTCCTTCCAGGTCCCATGGTGATCGTCCTTAGTGACTGGATGGCCATGCATGCATGAGTTGCTGCACATTGTCCTCTGCCTCCCGGTATTCCAAGAATGAGCCAAGCCATTTCATATATTCAGTAATGTATTATTTTTTTTTGTTGGCAGAAATTAAGCTAGTTCAACTTTTATGTGATTTATAGCTGGCAAATGCTTTATTTTTTTGTAGCTCAGTTCCTAAGTGACAAACATATTAGTAGTAATTGAAACTAGCCACAGTACATCTGCCAGCTTCAGTAGGGACAGTAGTTATATTATCCAGTGCAACTGCAAAGGACCATATCACACAACACCTTTATGGTTGTATCTACTAGGGCCAGATAAAGCAGCAACGTAAGCCCTGTACATACAGGCCGAAATACCGGTTTCTATTGAACTGGCCATGTGTACACCTGCCTGTCCAACAGAAGCTGGCCAAATGGCTGGCTTCTGTCTAACAGGCATGCTGGAAAACCATCATCTGATCGGCATCCGTGCTGACTGGTGTATTCTGTATTCTGATGGGGGGGGGGGGCAGGTGCCTGTCAGAGCATATTATCTTAATGGAGAGATTGGTATACTAACAAAGGATAGTTAGTACAGCGAGCTCCTCCTGAGCGCTTCAGTTTTTCTCCATTCAGCCTGCTGGGTTGAACAAAAAAAAAGACTGAGTGTGTACCCAGCATTAGTAGAAAGCTATAAACTTCCATGTATTCATACTACCAGGCTGGTTATGGTGAGGTGGACAAATCCTTTTGCCCCTGAGCCAACTATACAACCAGAACTGATGGTGTACAGCACAGATATGTATACAGCGGTTTCAGGTGTCTTGGAAATTCGCTTTAACTAATTTCTCCTTACCGTGAGTACTCGCAGTTGGATGCGCAGAAATCCCCCATAAAGCTGTGCGAATCTCGCTTACCACGACTGCAGCTAAACTACACGATTCCTGCCCATCCAACTACTTTTAGCTTCTGTTGAGATGTGGATGATGGAGCTCCGTTACCCTAGAATAATCACATGACACTCTAAGGCTGGTGTTGCAATTCACATAAGGGCCGGCTTCAGACTCAGCCTTTGGTTTTATTACAAATACACACATGCCCCCCACATGAATAAAGTCAATCCCCTCCCACCGAACAATGCAATGGGGAGTACCTATACACAGGATGTACATTCCGATTGGAGCATAGCCTTTCCTATTATCTATCACTGGTCCTCCCCCATGAGCCTTCTGAGGTCAGCAGACTTCCTCCCCTTCCTCCCATGAGCCTTCTGAGGTCAGCAGACTTCCTCCCCTTCTCCCCCATGAGCCATCTGAGGTCATATTTCCCAGCTCCTAGCAGTATGTCCATTCCCTGTACAAGCATCCCCTAGAAATATCAGTCTGTACCTGGATGGGCCCGATACGATCTTTATTAAAACACATCCATCCAAGATACAGTTCAGATTGGTAATGGGTTGTAAGATATGCATAAGCCTACACACGCAGTTCGTACCGCTTGCGCATTGCGTCACGGAGTCCATGTGGTACTATGCTGCTGATATGTGGATACAGGCCCACGGTCTACTGCCAGCGGCATTTGCATCGAATGCCGTGGTGGTATACACGCCGGTCTATAAGCGCAGATCTGCCATCTCATCCATTACCGAGCTGAGTACTGTAATACCTACATTGTACATGCGCATGGCCCAATTGCAGCCTTCAGAGCTTTAATTAAGCCACACGAGAGACATATGAATAACACTCATATATGACACATTTAAAGTTCGACCAACAATACAAAATTTCCATGACATTCCCTCCTGTTTTATCATATTCTCCTCGTGTCCCTTCTTGATCTTCAGCTTGATGGGTGTAGTCTCAAAACCTCAAAGAGTTCCTGTAGTTGTCCCTGAGAATAAAGCTCCACGGGGTACCTGAAACAACAAGACCCGACGCAGACTCGACGCAAACAGGCTTGATTGAAGCAATGATCCTCAAGAGCGTTGGAACCTTCACTACAGGAAGGCTCTTGCAAAAACCACAAACAGACTTGTGGTATGAATAAGGCTTGTGATCCCACGGTGGTCTGGGGAGATCCAGCAACAGATTCTCAAATTGCCCCTGCAGACAGGGCCATACAAGGCTGGTCTCGACCCAGACAGTTTTCCAAATCGCAGACACAAACCATGATGAGGCTTGAAGCTTGCTTGGAGGTCTCGGAGAATGTGGTCTTCAGAGAGATAAATTAGAGGGAAGCCAGGACGTAATCTGTAGAGAAGGTGGTTGGTTGGTGAGGTCTTCCTCCGATCAGTGGTTGGAGTGGGATTCCAGGAGCGGGCATGGAGATGTGGTCGTCTGCCCGAGCTTGGCTTACACGGTCGATGAGGCAACAGGAACATCTCACCGTGGCATATAAAAGGCAGATGAAAAAGAGAAGCATCAGGACATACACTCCCACTTCCTTCAACCAAGATCCGATGGAGAACAGGAAATCTCCCAATCCTCCCAAACCCTTGAACGGATTCCAACCCTCACTAGCTATAGCTATAGCTTTTCCCTGTAGTTCACTAACTTTGTCCATATGGGCCTGGACCTTGTCATCGGTGTCTTCTATCCAAGTACAACAATCCTCTCCGATGAACTCACAGAACCCCCCTTTGGCGGCTAAAAGGTAATCAAGGGCCATCTTCTCCTGAAGCACTAAAATTCCCATCTGCCGTTGTTCTTGGGCAATTTCTCTGACAGCCTCTACGGTCTCATTAAACATACTATCCACGATGACAGAAAAATTGTTCAGGCGCTTCATAAGTTCTATTCCCCATCCTGTCCATGAGGGGAACCAAGCCCATGCCTGGTCGCCCTCAGAGAACAGTTCCCTGCGAACTCTCCCTGCCATCCTTACCTTCTTGTGGACCATCAACTCTTCATGATCCATCACTACATAGGATGCGGGGACTAGCTTTATGAGGGCACACGAACCTTTCGCGTTCTGGGGAAATGTTCTATAGGCTGCCGAACCACACAGAAAATAGTATGGACCTGTCAGAGCAGAGCAGGAGGAGTTCCTCGTTCGGCCTCTGGCACTGAGCAACAGTTGCACAGACTGGGGGATTGCTCCCTCAGTCTGCACATCACATCCGTCCTTCCAACACACGTGGTCTGGTCGGTCAGTGTGGTTACTCAGAAGGGAAGTCTGGTTAGTAGATTGACAGTTATACCTCCCTTACAGGTGGTAGTCCCAACAAACTTGTTACCTGTGCCAAAGCTGATGTTAAAGCACACCTGAGGGCTGCCTAGCTGTCCATTTACCCATAATGGACTGACGAGGGTCCTACAGGAGCTAGAGCTAATATTGGTGCTAAAACTGATGTTACCTGCTAGAAATGTGTCATTAAGTTCTACCGACAAATGTCTACGTGGGGGCTGACCAGGGGTCCCTTGCTTTTTCATGCCGACGCGGATGTCATATAGGGCATGAACAGCGGCCATTGCGGACATGTGATGACTGGGTGGGGGCTTAGAGCATACCCAACAGTTGGTTTTGTTGGCGGTTCTGGCTAAACGCAGGTGCATTTTAAATAAAAGGTTGGGGTATCTGCCGTCTTTTCCTCCGTTCACACACATGTAAGACATACAAACAAAAAGAAAAAGGTAGGGTGACAGCCCATGTGGTTGCCGAGGGGCATTCCTGATGGAATAGGGGGCAATGGGGAGACACTCAGGCCAAGGTTTAAGGGTATCAGCCATGATGTTGGAGATCCTGTTTTTAAGGATTCCGTTAAGACGTTCAACCTTACCGCTACTCTCGGGGTGATATGGGGTGTGTCGTCGCTGACTCCAGTTCCACCAAAGAAATGCAGTCGTGTCCTTTGGAAGAGAGGTTAGTAGTGGACAAAGAAGACATGTTAGCAGAAGAGGTGTTAGTATTGTTAGTTGTGTTGCAAAATTCAGCACTGTCGTTGCTGTCCTCCCCCCCCTTCTCATCTTCCAACACAGGAAGAAGAGAAGCTGGGTTAAGAATAGTGCATCGTTTGATAGTGAGGTTAGTAGGGGTTAGGAGGGCTTCCCCCTGAGAGGGGTACCTTGGCTTGGATGTCCTGATTTTGCAAGACCGTTCTTGCTGCACTGGTGTCGGTGAGGCAAGGGAGGGGATATTTTAATTCCTCTAGAAAAAGATGGATCTGGGCCGACACCGATTTGTCAACTTCCTATGAGAATTCATAGGAGTTACTTACCATGGTGGTCATAGGGGCGGAGGACTCATCAGGAATGAACTGCCACCGACCTTTAGGTAATTGGGGACAGCTCCTCCTCATGTGCCCCGTTTGGTGGCACTGGAAGCACCTGGATGGGGGCCTATCCTTCCTGTGACCCAGATCCCTTGGTTTTTCGTGTGGGGTCTGGGACATAAGAACTTTGGCCTTGTCCTGTTTTCTTCTATCCATTTCCCTCTCTATTGCCGCAAGAGTGGAAAGGATAGCAGGGATAGACATCTCATTATATTCGGGTCGGGCCAGAACCAGCCTTTCCCGAATTTTAATATTGATGCCTTCCAAAAATTTGGCCGCAACAGAATGTGCGTCGCGGTCACCTTTACCCCTTCAGTTGGAGCATCAGGTCCAACTTCCAGATCTGCATCCAGTGCCGTCTGCTTGAGACGGCGCCAGAAGCAGGCGCTTTCCTCATTAGGACCCTGGGTGAGCTTCATCATGTCCGTAGTAGAGGTAGCACCATACATTTCTGGAAGCTTTGCCTTTAGCTGTGCACAGAACTCTTTGCCCCCTGAAGTCATCTCCTCATGAGTGGTTATAGAGCACCCTGCAATCACTGTACTGGCCACTTCCATGCCCACCTTTGCCCGCAGGATCTGCGCACAATCTGACCCGCTCATACCATAGCTGAACTGGTTTTGTCCAAACATTCGAGCAAATCCTCTCGGATTGACTCGATAGTCCGGGAGCTCAGCCAGAATAGTGCGGATCTCTGCCGGGGTGAAGGGGACATGCCAAACTACCCGTTCCCCTAAAGTCCGTTCCCCCTGTGCATTGGGAGGACCTTCAAATTGCTGCACTCTGACTGGATAGGCCTCGGTCCGGGAAGAGTGCAAGGGCTGGCCCAGCTTCATCGGTGGGCTTAGATTAACCACCTCGCTTACTGCACCTTCAGGTTTGAGGTCCCTCAGATCAGGGTATAGCTGGGGGGCAGAGGTCTGATCAGTGGTTCGTAGCGCTTTGATGCAATCCGCCCTGTTTCTTAACCGGGTGTCTATTCCCCTTGATTCACAGATAGTCTGCAAATCGGTTGTTGAGTAGGCTTCATAGTTGGAAACAGAAGGAGCTGGGGTGAAGCAGGGAGAAGGGAGAGGTAGAGGTAGAGGCTGAGGCATAGAGACAGAAGACACAGAAGGTACATCAAGAGTGACATCACTAGCAGAAGAGACAGGTGCAGTTATACTTATCTCAGCCACTGTTGGTTGTTCGGGAACCCCAGCAGACCCTGATCCTGCCTGCCTTAGTAGAGTCAGCCCTGAAAGAGCTTCCTCCACCTCTGACACTGGATCCTCCTGTTTTATTCCCTCTGGAGGCCAGGTATACATCACCTGGTTCTTCCGGACAGACACCAGTTTATGTATGCCCTGCCTCCCTAATTGGATTGACCTGTGAAGCCATAGCTGTGCGATCTCTAGTTCTGACGCCTGCATCCGTGATCCAAATTCAGAGATGAATTTTTCCCACCTCCATGCGTCAAATGTACCTTCCCGGGGAATTTCCCATCTGGTACCCTTCGACCATTTATTCCACCTTTTGAGGGGTTCTGTAGACTTCCCCCCCAAACTCACCTTCATCAGTTGTGCAGCTGTCCTTACCCTGAAGAGGGCTGGTTCCCCCTCTCTCTTCATGGACTGACTACTGCCCATCGTGACTAGTCACTGGTATATATCCCGCGTCCGGGTACCTGTTTACCCCCTGGAGCACTCGGTGGGATCCTACCGAGAGGCCTGATTCCACCACTTTCCCAGCACAGCGTAATTTATGTGATACTTATCGATCACCCGAAGAGCATCAAGTGGCGGTCAGACTGAGAGCACACCTCCCACTCCCACAGCGCAATTTATATGATCCTGACCACCCGAAGTGTTTGTGGTAACCAGGCTAAGCGTTATACTTCCCTGGACCGCCCACTTGCACAGCGTAATTTATGTGGTTCTCATCACCCACTGTGTTTGGCAGGCCACACCGCACAATGATGAAAGTGGCTTTTCTCTCCCTGCACAGTAGCTAACACAAGTCAAAACAAAAAGAGGGGTTCTTGGATGTTACTTAGGGATCACTGGTTGGCTGGAAACCTGCTAACTGACCTTTAGGAAATTTGTGTAAAGAAAAAAACTTTTCCTAATACACACAGAAAAACCCCTTTTCAACCTGAAAAACCTGAAAAACAGTTAAAAAGGACAAAGTGGATCCTTATGAAAAACACGGGACATTTCACAGTAAAACAATTACACAGAGGTGAACCGAAAAACTGCTCCAAGAATAACCCGTTGCTGACGCAAAAATCAATCCTACCAGCACTGCTAAACGATCTGCGCTACACACGTGATCTTCGCTGCAACCACCTAAAACCGTTTACACAAAAAGTCTGCTGGATGCGAAACACGCAACGCAGCAGCTTTAAAACAAACCCGCTTTACAATAAGGAACTACTTTTAACAAGAAAAACACAAGAAAAACATAATCACTATACAAGAAATCTATGTGCAAAAACCCAGACTTCACCGCGCTCACTAAATGTGGAACACGTGAGGGGAAAACTCGCTTAACACACTTTAAATTGGCTGGCAATACGCAAATTTAAAGCTAAAAGCAAACAAATTAAACTGTAAAAAATTTGGATTACAAACACAAAATGGGTCAAACGCATATAGGAAAAATTGCATAGAGATCATTGAAACTCAAAGTGAAACTTGGAAAAAGGAATGGTGGAGAAGCCACATGGCATTCACAACTAGTTGCCAAACAAAGCAGCACATGTGGTTAGTCAAGAAAATGGCCCCCCACAGGGAAGCACATGGCAGCAGACACTAAAGTGGCCCCCCACAGGGAAGCACATGGTAGCTGTCAGGGATCCCCTCGATCCCCGCCGCGATGGTCCCGGCGCAGGCGCAGTATGCCGCCCTGTGCAGGGACTCGAGCACTGGGTCCGGGCCGGCCGCGGCGTTCGAGTTCGCGCATGCGCAGTAGAAGCCGCGGCCGCCCGCTGGGCACCAATGGCAGCGCAGGGCGGGATATTTAAACGACCCTGAGCTGTCATTCAGTGCCTTCTGGTCTTACCTGTATCCTGTATCCGTGAACCTGTGTATTGTAAGTTGCTGACCCGGATTGTACCTGACCTTGCTGTATTTCTCCTGCCCAGACCCTTGCTTTGCCTGACCTCTCTCCTGAATGCCCCCTATTGGATTTGACCTGCTGTTGCTGACCTGGCGTGTGACCCGACTATTCTATGCCCGCTGCCTTGTACCTTGCCGTCCTCTCTGTTACCGACCCGGCCCGTCTGACCTTGCTCATCCATCCATCCATCCCGTGCAGTGGGGTCTGCTGACCTCCTCATATCAGACTCTTCCCCGTGGGAGCCCTTGGCGCATACCACTACCACTGACGGACGCACCCAGTAGCCACGACCTGGTCTCAGGGGGCTCCAAGTCCATCCCCACCATCAGGTGCCCTGGTGAACAAGCACCCTGGGACTTAGACTCCGTGCGCTGGGGACGCCTACTCAGTGGAGTGCTAGTGGTACCGCCAGGCGGTCCCTTACAGTGGCAGACACTAAAGTGGCCCCCCACAGGGAAGCACATGGTAGAAACTAGCCTCAAAATTGCCTCTAACCTCTTACATAAAACAGACTTTTGGACAGAACATACACTGGACAATTACACAACAATATGAAGTACACACAATTTGGCACAATCACAGAACAGACATAAAACACCAACATATCACACTAACATGCACATGTAACAGAAAGGACCCCCTGCTGCATGCTTGCTGGGAGCAGTAGTACCACAAAACATTGCACAGACTACATACACACAAAGGTCTTACAACAGTTAACAATTAACCTAAACCTTTCAGCACTGTAATGATTACCTCACGTGGAGGGGGGTAAAGTAATCACCACAGTACCTACAACCCACAAATACTTACCTAACACTATGCAACAACTTTTACCCACTAAAACATATACCCGTTTAATTTTTGGTTGGAAGATTTTTAAACTTGACCAAATCCAGCCAACCAAACCCACCCCTCTGCTGCTTTCCGCAGAGACAAACCCTCGTCTTTCACCCACAAATCAAGATTTTAGGACAAAAACTAGGTCTTTGCTAAGCGGTAATTCTTGTTAGCTAACAGAGAGCGAAATCAGCCACACGAACGTGCAAAAAGCGATCCTCTTAATGGCAGAGAGACCTGAAATGTGCCGGCATACTTTTTGCTAGTTCATGATGGCTCATTCCCCCCTCGTGCTCGGTTAGCTATGCAAGAATACGCGTTAGTATCCACCAGGCTCGCCAAACTGTCTTGGAAATTCGCTTTAACGAATTTCTCCTTACCGTGAGTACTCGCAGTTGGATGCGCAGAAATCCCCCATAAAGCTGTGCGAATCTCGCTTACCACGACTGCAGCTAAACTACACGATTCCTGCCCATCCAACTACTTTTAGCTTCTGTTGAGATGTGGATGATGGAGCTCTGTTACCCTAGAATAATCACACGACACTCTAAGGCTGGTGTTGCAATTCACATAAGGGTCGGCTTCAGACTCAGCCTTTGGTTTTATTACAAATACACACATGCCCCCCACATGAATAAAGTCAATCCCCTCCCACCGAACAATGCAATGGGGAGTGCCTATACACAGGATGTACATTCCAATTGGAGCATAGCCTTTCCTATTATCTATCACTGGTCCTCCCCCATGAGCCTTCTGAGGTCAGCAGACTTCCTCCCCTTCCTCCCATGAGCCTTCTGAGGTCAGCAGACTTCCTCCCCTTCCCCCCCCATGAGCCATCTGAGGTCATATTTCCCAGCTCCTAGCAGTATGTCCATTCCCTGTACAAGCATCCCCTAGAAATATCAGTCTGTACCTGGATGGGCCCGATACGATCTTTATTAAAACACATCCATCCAAGATACAGTTCAGATTGGTAATGGGTTGTAAGATATGCATAAGCCTACACACGCAGTTCGTACCGCTTGCGCATTGCGTCACGGAGTCCATGTGGTACTATGCTGCTGATATGTGGATACAAGCCCACGGTCTACTGCCAGCGGCATTCGCATTGGATGCCGTCGTGGTATACACACCGGTCTATAAGCGCAGATCTGCCATCTCATCCATTACCGAGCTGAGTACTGTAATACCTACATTGTACATGCGCATGGCCCAATTGCAGCCTTCAGAGCTTTAATTAAGCCACACGAGAGACATATGAATAACACTCATATATGACACATTTAAAGTTCGACCAACAATACAAAATTTCCATGACACAGGTGTGTTGGCCATCATCAGAGTAGTGTATGAAACATGTAAAAATAGTGAGAGGTTTGTGGCCACTACACATACACATTGATAAGGCATTTACAGCGTATTCTTTTAACACTTGACTTGCTTGCTAGATTCTGATCTGTAGTACATAAAGCAGAGAAAACGGAAGTTACACAGCACATACTTCAGGAAGTGCCCTTCGACAAAACATTTGATGAACTGTCTGGATTTTGGCTGCAGAGGGTTACAGAGAACATAACTTAAAGTGTTATTAACCCTCCATTTAAAAAAATGACATACAGCAGCAAATATATGCACTTACTATGTAATGATTGCCTTTTGTTTTCCTTCTGTCACTTCTCTGCAATTTCCACTAAAAAATGTACTAGCCCCTGTTTTCATTGTTACATTGGTCAAATTCCCTTGAATAGTCCCCTGGAGACACCCTTATGAGCATGCTCCCACCCAGAAAAGCAGCCTGACAAGTCAATTCTCAGACAGTGGACAGAGATACCTTCTGAAATTCGATGATGATTATGGATGCTTTACAGCAAAGGTACATCTAGTCCTGATGCAGCATTGTGGGCAGTCATGTGACTTGGTGAGGTTTACAATGCACGCTTTCCCAACTGAAAGTTTAGAGAAGTTGTGTTGGGGCACAAGGAGGAAGCGGTTTTTGAGGTTTTGAAAATTAAATGACTGGAAACAAGTTTTTTTAAAACAACATGCTGGTATATGATTGCAGGATGTACCTGAATACTTTAACGGTGATAATGGCCACGCAGTTTACCTTAAAAGAGAAGTATGGCCAAATCTTTTGTGGCCATACTTCTCTCGTGGGGTATTGGAGTGCACTTACTTGTGCTCTACTGTGACCCAGAATCAGCAGACAAGGGGCTAAAGCCAGCTGTCAACTGACATCACAGAGCCACTCCAGGCTCTGGAAGGACCACAACCATATTGTTGGGATCCACCCAGCTGCCTGACTACCAGCTGGCTCCAGCTCCCTGCACTTGGCTGAGTGCCAAAGTCAGTTGTGCACCGCCCCCTCAACAGCCCAGTGCTCCATTGAGTGCTGGAGGGGCATATCAGTTAGCGGTGACTGACAGTCACCACTCTTTACTCAGAGCTGACAAAGAACTGAGCAATCAGCAGTCATGTGATAGCTCAGTTTTCAGGCCTAGAGTCAGTGGGAGACAGCTACTGCATCGCTATGAGGTGAGTAGGTATGTTTGTTTTTTAGTAACCCCATACATCTTCTTTAAATACTTCTTTAGGGTATCTTGAGTATATAGCATTATCACTATTTAAATACCATACATATCTTTGCCTTGATGGTATTTCATGGACAACTCACTAAATAAAAAAAAAAAATGACTGTCACTAGAATTAGAACAAATGTCAGGATTTATTTATCACAAAGCTTTGATAAATAGACTTGATTCTTGTAAAATTAACATTCTCTCACCTCTGGTTTGAAGAGGAGTTCAGGGTCACCACTAATGATACTGAATAGTGTTCTCTGAGGCTTGATAATATATGGCAAATTCTGCAAATCTGTCACCAGGCAGGCTGCAACATTTGTAACCATTGGTGACATTACTGATCCTCTGTCTTCAAAAGATAACAAATCTGGGAAAATATGACAGTATAAAATATATTTTCACTGACATGCACACCATGACCACCTCTTCTCCTTGCCTGCAGTGATCATTTTTCAGCCGCCTGACAGAATCTCACCTAGCTCTGAAAATTTGTGGTTTGTATTAGTAGCCAATCATCTGCTTTGTTGCTTTATCTATTGAGGTATTTAGAGACATATTTCATGCTTTTGACTTGAGTCATTTCCACCTCATTTTCTAACTCAGTTCACATGCAAAAAAATTACCGAAGGTTTTTAGAAATAGAAAGCTACTCTTTTTTAGAACTTCTATAGCATTATTTGGCTTAATGGAATTGTAAGCTGTAGCCAATTTTATTTTTCCAGGATTTAAAAGAAAACACGTCATCCTTTCCCTGTCAATCTCCAGCAGTGTACTGACTGCTAACTGTTTTCAGTTGCTCTATAATGCGTAATGATAATTTAATTTATGTCACTGGGAAGATTTTCGTACAGACAGGATTTGAAAGTGCTTGGAGCAAACCTGGAGATATGGAAATGATTTATAGGTTGGATGATGTCTGTTTGGAAAAGGGTCTCTGTCACTGGAATTTTAAAATAATTGAATTTTAATGGTTGGAAGCAGTTTGATGAAATTGAATTCTTGGGATAATTTAATTGAGGGCATATTTTAAAAAAATATATATTTTTTAATGCCATGTTATTTAATAAAAGCCAGTTAAGTAAATTGTTTTGTCATTACTTTATCAAATATAAATAACTTTACCTATTTTAAATACAGTGCAAAAAAGTTTTAAATAATTGAATTTTAATAGTTGTATTCAGTATGATTAAATTGAATTCTCGGGATGATTAAATTGGGGGAATAGTTAAAAAAAGCAAATATTTTTCAGTGTCAGTGTTATTTTCTAAAGAGCAGTATATTCAATTGTTTTTGTCATTTTATTACCAAATATATCTAACTTTACCTATTTTACCTACAGAGCGAATATAGCTAATGTGGAAACTACAGTATAAATAGGTGTGCATGGCCCAATGTACTAAACATCAAGCTTCAGCCAAAGATATATCTCATTCAACAATGCGGCAACATCATTTTTTTAGGTGGCAAACCCAGCTTTTTTATAAAGCATATTCTTCTGCTTTTACACAGATCATAGTAAGTAAACTATATTGGATTTTGAGTCTTGAACAGTGTTCACAATGCATGCCTTATTTACAGACTCATTGGGGTAGATTTACTAAAACTGTGGCACTCAGAAGTTTGTGCAGCTGTGTATGGTAGCCAATCAGCTTCTAACTTCAGCTTGTTCAAGTAAGCTTTGGCAATAAAACCTGAGAGCTGATTGTTTCTATGCAGAGTTGCACCAGATTTTGCACTCCCCAGTTTTAGCAAATAACCCCCACTATATATACATTATGCAGGTTATAATTTCAAAGGAAACCTATAGTAGTTTTGGGTCGATTTTATTTTATTTTGTTTTGTTTTTAATGTTATAACACATTTTTTATATATGTGTACAATCATTGTTTTACACATAAAGATTTTAAAGTACACTTAAATCAAAATATTTTGTTAGTTGTGGGAAATGGTTAAAACTGATTATCATTTTTCTTTTTACATTTTTTTAATATCACCTAAATGAGGTAAATCTTTTCCTAGTTATCACTGGAATAATTGCCTTCTTTTAAAGATATACCCTCTATTTCTGTTCTGGTGACAACTTAAAATGCTGGTTTTTCCACAACTTCTTGTGAGAGTGGTCAAGAGGACAAACAGAGAGGGTGAATCTCCCAGGCAGAGACACAGACAACAATAACCACTTTTAATTTTGCTTTTGTATTATTATACTGTTACTAATGAAACATATATTTGAATACAATTTAAAAACTGAGTTTAGTTTGTAGGACCCCTTTTCCTTGTCCCTGTTTATATTTGCAATTACTAACCTTGCTTATCCATCAATCAGTTAGTGAGTTACTTGCTGAAAATTTCTCAAAGCACTATTCTGAGAAAGTACACAAAGTTGTACCAAAGAATTTTCTTCTTTTCCATTTGACATATTTGGAAGTCTTGTCTAGTCTTACCTCCCTGAAAACAGAGTAAAGCCAACAAATAGTTACACTTAATGATGAAGGCAGACAGACCTATTCTATTATTATTATTATACAGGATTTATATAGCACCAACAGTTTGCTCCGCACTTTACAAAATTAAGGGAGACAATACAGCAACAATACAGTGAGGGTTAGGAGGGCCCTGCTCCTTGGAGCTTATAATCCAAGATAAAGTGCAACTGTAAGTACATCAAAAAAGTTTTTTTTTAAACTACAGGTAGGTTTCTTGAGTTTGGTCAAAGTCAGCTAGTGTACCTCTGCCACGAAACCCCTTTTATTTTAGAAACCTCATGATAAGATAAATATGTAGGCATCTATAATTGACCTCTTCTAAAGAAAACATATGCTGCCTGCCTGTCATGAACACCTTCTGGTTTCAATGCTTTTTGAGTCACTGATCCAAAAAAAGTATGCAGCTCTGGAAGAATAACGTCACTTTCTGCATACCTTCCTGCTTCTCTTAATACAGTTGTATTTTAGTAAAAGCAGTTTGTTTTCTATATGACTAGAGTATTCATGAAATTGATGTAAATTTTTTTTCTTGAAATAAATATATTATGTACTACTGTAGATTTCCCAGTTTTGACAAGAAGAGAAGTACCCTTTTTGTCTCCAAATCACTGCAACTTCTCACATAGATTCTGTTAGATCAGTAATTGAGTTATGTTAAAAAAAAAAAACTTAAAACAGGGTCACTGCTGAGGCATGAGCCTAGAGATAAAAGTAAGTAAAAAATCAATGTTAGACAATTATGTGCAGAATGGCGGTTTTTTAAATTAATAATATATATAGTACATAGGAGACAATTACACACTGTAATTTGCCTTTTAATGAATATAATAAAATATTAATTTTAACATCAAAGTAGAATGAACAAGTGTGTTTTATTGATTTCTCTTTTTTTCTTATATCTTAACCAGTTGGTGGGAAGGCTACCAATGAAAAACATATGTAGAGAGAGGCGGTGGGTAAGAGTCATTAGCAAGGGAATGGGCATGTGAGGACACTGAGTAAAAAAGCAGCAAATTAAAGTGCTTAATGGCAAGAGTCACAAAGATGAACAATGCTGGGCAGCCAGGAAGACATAAAACACTGGCTGATGTAAGTGATTCAGATTAGTTCGGGCACAAAGGATCAAGTCTAGAAGAATGGGGAGCTGAGGGCATAGATCATTTGTGGATAATTAATGCTAAGTAACAGAGGAAATACAAAGAAAAGTTATGAGCAACTTGCAATATAAGAATAAAGTTTATATGTTCAGGAGTAGTGACCATTTACATGTCCAATGTTGAAGCAAGAGATGCCTGTTAGGTCTTGTTCACATACACAACTTTTCAACACGATGTTATATACACATGTACCTTGCTAAATTGGAAAAAGAGAAAAAAAAATTGTGACATTAACCAATAGAAGATTCCCATGGTACCTTTATTTATTCTTTACCTTTCTTAAGGAAGAGTCCTGGACAAGGCTTTTCAATATAGACAAGGCTTTTCAATATATGGCTATGTAGATTTTTTTTGTCAGTGTTTATTTCATTTCACTTTGATCTTAAGTGTAACAGTATGAGTGAGTCACTGTTTTTACATGGTTTCAATATTTTTGGATATATCTAACATACCATAAATTAACAAGGGGCCTAAATAGGGAAAGAGGTACACATTGGGGGGAGATGAACTAAAACTGGTGCACACATAATCTGGTGTAGCTGTGCATAGTAACCAATGAAGTTAGTAAAGTTAGTAGGTTTAGTAAATCACCCACTGTAATTCCTAGTGGTGCAAGGAAAATGTATCCTATAACTACAGATATAAAAAAAACAAAAACATAGCGTAGACATTAAATAGTTTTTGTCTTCTGTCTGTGGAAAGTAAGGATGTCTACCAATTAGTCTGGCACTGGAACACTCCAGAACCTAATAGCCAGTCTTGAGTCTGCAGTACAAGCCCCACATTCTTGTACAGTTCAGTGACCCTGATCTACTTATTTTTTACTTTTGCCATAAATAACCTAATTATAGTTGTATATTTGGGTTCTGCCTTCTGTGATACTGCCTGCCTCTACCTCTACCTCTAGTGCTTGTAGCTTCATCCACAATCCCTTTTTACCCCCACCCATAGTCCTGTCTACTTCTCTTCTTCTCTGTCTAGTATTGCATAGTTATTGTCTGCCTCTGCACCCCCACCTCTGTATTATACCAGTTTGTTGTTACTTTTCCTCTGCTTGATAATCCAATGTGCTACCAATTGTGTTTTTTCCACCACAGTCTGATATTTCCATGTCTGTCAGCTTTTGCCAGCCACTCACTCCCAAATGCCACAGTCTCAGAGTGCTCTGCACGAATATTCAACTCGAGCATAAGGGTCTGGTTACAACTAGGCACTCCTTGGTCTTTCACCCTGAAAAGAGCCTTTTATTACGTATGACAGCCTTTACTGCCATCTCCTTGTTGCTTGTTTTTTGAGTTCTACTTGTTAGCCTCTTCACTTGTGTGGTCACCTAATGATGACTTTGACTGACTACCTCTTTCAACTTTTGCCCTTTGTCTTTCCCTCTGATGTTGCCTCAGGTTACCATACATGATCCTGCCAATAGTTGCCATGGGTCCCACATTAGAATCACTCATCTCTAGATGTGTCCAACAGTTCCCCCCTGGTCTTTACAGCTTTTGTCACTTAATAGCATTGATCTGTGTGACTTGAATTTAAGAAAAAAATCTGTCATGTTTCATAATTTGGAAACAACAGGACACTACCATATTATTTGCCATTTTCTCAGGCTTACAGCCATTAAAGCACTATGAATGTGCAGGCAACTAGAGTTTATTGGCCTGATTCACTAAATGTTTGCACTTATTTGGTTTGTTTCCACATGGAAATATTTTTTTTTTCCATTAAACCTGATTCACTAGGATTTTTTGCTTTAGAACCAGATGAAACTTGTGAACACATGCCATGTGTGTTACATGGAATAATTATGAATGAATTTCAGGTGTTCAAATGAGTGTTAAGGGTACAAATGGAACAGCCCAGTTTCACGCAATGAAACATTTATGGAAGCTTGGCATTAAAAATGTATGTAGTCTCATAAATGTAATCTACTGAAATCATTTTAGAAATGTGTTATATTTTCTGAAGTCCAAACTGAACAAGGTAAACTATGCAGCATGACTATATGTCTTTTTTGTACACAAAATATATGTTTTTTTCTTACCTTTTAAATTATTTTCCATCCTCATCAGTATTAAACATTGTATTCAATTTTATATTATTGTGCTTAATTTAGATATAAAACAGGATACCCCTACTTACCTGACACTTGTCTAGCCAGCAATCACCCTCCAGAAACACTCAGCTCCCTTTTATCACTTTATTTCACACACTTTCTGGTGGTTACTTTTGGCAAACTATATTGGCAAAGGAACACACACATTGATGCATGCACACACTTCCATGAAGCGTGGGAATTTTGCTTTCACATGCAAAAGTTTGCTCTTTTGCTTTAGTGAATTATCCTGTATGTAGGCTAGAAGTCTAAAGTATAGAAATAATTTGCACAAATTAAATAGGATAGCATTCCTTAGGGCTAGTGTACATATTAATTTGATATAAATCTAGGTCAGTTTATGTTTCCTTTTATTCTTCAATACTCAAGTCAATGTATATACATGGCACAATCCCAGATGCATCACAAATACCTGTACACTAGCCCTAGTGACCGTGGTGCAATTTCTTCCATTCATTTAGATCTGGTTCACTTTCCAAGTCCTGCCCCCATGAAAGCATTTTTGCATTTTTTTTTCTTTTTTTTGCTCCTTATACACTTTAATGCAACTTTGATGCAATTTGCATCAAAGTTTGGATTCTCTGAATTTTAAAAAGCATTTACTGAACCCAGTGTGAATTGAACCTGGACAGACTCACTCATCATTTTTAGGCAATGATGTAATATCAGAATATTAAACATCTCCACTTGCCCCTTTGGCCTCTATTTTGTATCTCCGGTGGCTGGACCATTTATACACATTGCAGGCTTGAAAATTTGTGAAAGCCCCCTTTCCAGTGAGACCTTTAGAATTTAAAGCTGGTACTGTAGATTTTGTATGTTCCATAAACATTGCACTAATAATCATCATATTATATTTCTTTATCGTTCCTTAAAGAAGAACTACATTGCATCTGAGCAACACAAACCAAAACACTATTTAATACATTTTTAATATACAAAGCAAACTCTCCCATCCATCCATGTCTCCATACTTTATTTTGCTGAGAAATCACTTTGAAAAACACCCTTTAGCATTTCTGGCCACAGCCATCTTAAGTATGGGCAGATGAATTTACTTCCTGGAATCTGCAATCCATCCACCTTAGCTGAGAAAACCCATACTCCCCTCCTAAAGATTCCTGGGATGGATGACATCATTTGCCTAGGCATGGAAGGCAGGAAGTGACTGAAGAAATGTAAAAAAAAGTTTAAAACAAGTAAATATAATATACCATCCTATCTATTTACTATTGCTAGCAGCACAAAGATTAAAAATAGTCAAAGTTGATTGAGAGAGTAAAGTTCCACTTTAGGCAACACAGGATTCAGTTAATCTAAGGCAATGGGGTTGTACTGCCACTTATAGGAAGATTTGGATAATTACAAACAAAGCAAAGACCATTGGCCAGTGAATTATAACCCCTGCCTTTCCCACATGCTTCAACTTTATTGCTAGTGGCCCAGGAGGATGAACATCTCTTCTTTATTTTATTTTTTATCAAGATGTTTTTTTTTAAGTCAAGATATCATCTATATGCTAATGAACTTGGCTCTATATGCAGCTATCTGTATTGGCTATTTCATGTGCATTGGAGGTCATGACCATACCTCGCTGGACCAAAAATTGCAGGACCTGCCTGCAGCTTACTAACACAAGGTATTGTGTTAGCTGCAGGCAGGCCTGAAATTGTTGTGTGTTTCCAGGTCTAGGCCATGGTGTGTTTCAGTCTCTGAAGACTCTTTATGTGTACATCATTTGAGCAGGTGGAGCTACTGCATTGTTACTATCATTGATTGCCACTGATACTTCCCTATTCTGTTGGTTACTGTGGAAAGGGATTAACATGTTGAGGAATTTTATGCAACACCATTAATTGAGTGTCACACAAGTGTACTCCCCACTCTCTACCTGCCTTTTCCTTCATCAGGAGATAACTTCTTCCTACCATTGGTCCTATATGCAACAGACATGCAGTTTTGACCCCAGTTAGTCCTTACTGCCACTTACAGTGACCTGGTCACCTCTAGCCATTACCTCTTCGACTTAAGCAGTTGGTTGTGGGTAAACTCCATTTTTTACCTTTTTTTAATATTATTTGTTCCTGTTAACACAGTATAAAATGTTGGATCTCAAACACAAGGGGAGCAGTCTTTGCAGAATTGTTTTAATTCAGCAAAGACTGAATTGGAGGATTTTCAAGCATGAACGGCCTGTTTAAGGTTATGCTGCACCTTCTGTATCGGGTTTAAGTCCGGACTTTGACTAGGCTACTCCAAACCATAATTTTGTTTTTATTAAGCCATTCAGAGGTGGACTTGCGGGTGTGTTTCGGATCTCTTTCCTGCTGCATAATCCATGTGTGCTTGAACTTGAGGTCATAAACCGATGGCTGGACATTCTCCTTCAGGATTTTCCGGTAGAGCACAGAATTCATGGTTCCATCAGTTATGGCAAATCATCCAGGTCCTAAAGCTGCAAAGCAGCCGCAGACCATCACACTACCATCACCATGTTTGACTTTTGGTATTTTGTTATTTTTATGAAATGCTGTGTTAGTTTTATGCCTGAGGTAACGGGACGCACACCTTCCAAAAAGTTCAACTTTTGTCTCATCAGTCCACAGAATATTTGCCCAAAAGTCTTGGGGATAATCAAGATATGGCAATTTTGAGATGAGCATTTGTGTTATTTTTGGTTAGCAGTGGTTTTCACCTTGGAACTCTCATTCTCATGTAATTTTTGCCCAGTCTCTTTCTTACTGTTGAATCATGAACACTGACCTTAACTGAGGCAAGTGAGGACTGCAGTTCTTTAGATGTTGTTCTGGGCACTTTTATGACCTCCTGGATGAGTTGTCATGCTCTTGGGGTAATTTTGGGGTTTGTTTGGATTTTGAACCTTTAAAAATATACCCCTGAAAAGTGTCACATTGCCTGGAATATATGGGTCAGGTCCTAGACAGCCCAGAGTTTTACTTCCCCAAGAACCATTTCTGTCTCTCAACTCCCAGACATAGACTCTACTGTCCAGGAACCATCCAACACTGCGATTCTGCATGAGACTTCTGGGCTTGATGATGGCTTTCTCCGAAGCAATTGCTATTTTCTCAGTTCCACTCCAGACCACTACAACTCAATATTCTGGCTGTGTGAAACAAGGTGTAATCTTTGAACAAATTGATACACCTAACACTGAACACCAAGTTTTCTCTGGCCTGGTGGCTCAAGAATCCAGATGTGGAGTCAGAAAAATCCTTCCTCACACTTGGAAGATGATCACCATGGATGCCAATCTGAAGGGCTGAGGGGGTCCTCATCAGTACAGAAGACTTGGTCATCAGAAGAATCTTGTCTGCCAATCAACATTCAGGTGTTCTGAGTAAGTTATGAGTTGTCTATGCAATATTGCATGCCTCAATTACACATAATAGCTTACATCAATCATCAGGGAGAAACCAGAAGTATTGTGGCAAGAGAGGTAGAAAGGATTCTAGCCTGAACAGAATGCTGCATTCCAGCCCTGTCCACAGTTCACAATTCAGGCATGTACCATTGGCAATAAACAAACAGAAGGCGTCACCATCTAAGTGTTTAAGTGTATCGGTTTAATTAAAAACAAGTAAAGGGAAGGGTTAAAATACACTCACAAGGATAAGAGTAAATAGGCATTTCATCAGACCTTATTTGCTGGCAAGCCTCGGTGGACAAGCTATGCTAATTTGACAATGGGGCTATGGGAACTACAGCATATCCATCACCATAACCCTTTTACTCAGCATGTCATCTTTTTTGGAAGGTATATCGACGACATCATAATTATTTGGGATGGCCCACCCACCATGGTTCCAGAATTTGTTGAATATTGTAATACCAACTTCTTTGGACTATCTTTTAGCCATGTATTTTTTTTTTTTTTTTATGGTGACGTTCTTTAATTTATATGGGGCAATCTACATACATAACATATGTCATTGATTTTCTTGGAGGATAGCAGTATGTTATGAACATAAAAGCTGCTGAATGTCTCACAGTTCAACTACTCATTTTACTCTATGGATATTATAGGACAAAGTAATGAAATATAACTACAGATACAGTACACAACTATAATATTGTCATATATATTTATATTTCAATGGTTTTTATTAATTTTAAACAGTCTAAAACAGAGGCAACAAAACACGCCCACGCAGGGGCTATCAATTGCACCGATAAAAAAAAGCAAAATAGAGTCTTATCCATATATTTAATCAACATACCCTCATTTTCCTAGATATGGTATTAGGCTCCATGGACACTCATATAATCACTAAAAATCATTTCAAAAGAGACCGTGGGGAACTCTTATGTGCACTCCAGAATTTGCCATCACCCCAGATGGAAACATAACATTCCAAAAAGCCAATTCCATTGGCTCCACAGAAATTGCACATTAGATGCAGACTATTTAGATCAAGGTAAAATTTTACTTAAGAAATTTAGTGAAAAAGATTATGCTGCTAAACACATTAATCATACATTTGCTATTTATAAAAATTCTCCCGAGAGAACTCACAATCCTTCAACTGAAGAAAATCCCAAAGAGAGTCCCACCAGATTCATAACACAATTCCATCCCAAATATAAATGGATGGAAAATATTTTCAAGAAAAATTGGGGAAGCTTGTTACAGGATCCTATTTTGAAACTCACAGCCTAAGTTCTCTTATCCTAAGGCTCGTAATGTAAAAAGCCAGGTAGCTCCAAGCAAGTTACAAAATCCAGTGTCCGCCGGCCCCACAATAACCAGCTTCTTCTCCAACTTATCTGAAATGTATAGATGGAACAAGAAAAAATGCCTAACATGTGCCTTTGTCCCTAATGGCCTCAAGAGCTTTGAGGCCAATGGTAAAAATCATTCAATTTCCCATTTCTTCACGTGTTCTACATATTTTGTTATTTACGCCCTCAGGTGCCCTTGTGGGCTACTTTTGGAGAACACAGGAGAGCCATCGAACAAAGAGATAAAAATAAAAATAACACAAACAGTGTACCCAGACACTTTCTACAAGTGCATGCCAGATCTTCATTGGGACTACAGGTCGGGAGCATAGAGCAGATCTCTAATACTTTCTCCAAAGCCGAAAGATATAAAAAATTGTGTGAACAGGAGACATATTGGATGTTCTCGTTGAATACCGTAAGACCAGCAGGGCTCAATGAAGAGAAAGAAACCAGTACTATCATTTAGCTCCATTGCTTTGACAATTATATTATATTTAAAGGATAAGTTTACCTTTTTGACAAAAATAATAAATGTGCATTTTTTTGCAGGTAAAAAAATGTGCATTTATTATTTTTGTCTGCAGGAGCCTGGGAAGCATTGCACCAGTGATCAGTAGAGTGCTGATGCCATGCAAGTGTCCTGCAGACCTGTCAGAATATCTGCTTGCTAACGGGATGTACGAGCAAGCAGACATTCTGACTGGAAGCTTCAATGAACTACTACGCTGCTCCACAATGCTGTGGTAGTTAATTGAAAACAAGTCGACACCTGCTAAGGCTGCCGGGACTGGTAGACACTCATTCACAGAACTCTGTGAATGAGTGACGCGCCGTGTGGGTGGAGTCCTGCACGACCACGCTGTTTTCAAATCTGACAGATAGCACAGGGAAACTTCTCCCCGTACTATCTGTCGGGGGGGGGGGCAGCAGGCACGGCTACATCTATGGGAACATGTTACATGTTACACCCTAAAAACGGGTGGAACATGCAACATGTTCCAAAGGTGAACTTACCCTTTAAGCTATATATAGCCTTTTATAATATTTATGCTATTATTTTATATATATTGTTATTTCTTTCCCTCCTAAGCTATCCATATACAGAGAGCGAATGGCAAACTCTTCTTGGAATGCAATTCACATCATGATCTTTATTTTAAGGGCTAGAGTTCCCCTTTAGGTTTTTCGTTTGTTTGTTTGTTTTTTGATCTCTTATATAGTGTCTATTTATTCTAGTTCTGTTTACATTGATTCAAACGTTCTTTGCAATGCTATTTGTATCTGTTATTTTTAATTTTAACTTATTTTTATTTGCTGTTTTATTTTTTGTGCTAGAGTTCCCCTTTATGGGTTTTTTTTTTTTGTTTTTTAGATCATGCACATAGTTATATTTATTCAGTCAGTTCCACCCAAATTTAAGCCATGTCCACCCATATTTAACTATCAATATTATTCCATGTGTGCTACATTTCCCCTCCTCTTCCTCTTTCAGTGCCTAATAAAAAGCTATCCTTTCTTCCTTATTTTATCGTTGTTGAGTTGTTGTTTGTTGTTTTTTTTTATATCATGCACATAGTATTCATTTATTCAGTCAGTTCCACCCGAATTTAAGCCATATCCACCCATATTTAACTATCAATAATATTCGATGTGTGCTACATTTATTCTCCTCTTCTTGTTTCAGTGTCTAATAAATAGCTATCCTTTCTTCCCTTTCCCTCTCATGGTTTGACAAAGAAGCGATTGTAGGCTCCAAAACATGTTACCGCACATCAGGCTTTGACATCAATACGTCCCAACGTCACTTCTGATTCTGGTCCTAGAGCTGGCTTGTGTTTCAGTGCGGCTATATTTGCTTCTGGAGGAAGACGCAGCCTGTCATATGGACTTAATCTGCGTTCTGACAGAGTCCAGTTTTATCCCACCTATCTTGCAGAGCTGTTTTAAGGATATATTTCATCAATCCATCCACCCGCTGTCCACCGAGGCTTACCAGCGAATAAGGAATGATATAGCCCATTCACTCTCATCGTTGTGAGTATATTTTAATCCTTTCCTTTACTTGTTTTTAATTAAACTGATACACATAGATGGTGGCGCCTTCTGTTTGTTTATTGTTTTAGTGAACAGAAATATACAATACCCTGTCAGAAGAGCTGCAGCCATTACAGAAGTGGATTAACACACATGGATCTACCATACAGAGACTACAGTTTCTTGCTTGGGACCTAATCACTCTTTCTCCATTTGCGCTATAGAGTTTTTTATGTTTATGTACCATTAGCAGGCAGACTACCTTATTCTGCAATGCCTGGACCTGGAGGAATGGTCCCTACACCCGGTAGTGTTTCAGAACCTGTGTCATGGGGGTGGGCAACAGATATGGGCCTCCTGGCCTTCAGGTTCAACACCAAACTAAGCAGGTTTGTCACCAGATGCAGAGATCCTTTGGTGGAAGCAGTGCATGATCTAGTGACTCCATGATATCAGTACATCCTGATCTACACCTTTCCTCCTTTACAACTCCTGCCTCTGCCTTGTCTACTACACAAGAGTGAGATGGAGGTCATCTTAGAGATCCTCATAGCCCCATATTAGCCCAGGCAGATATGGTACTCCTGCTTGATCAAACTTACTTACCTGCTTTGAACCAAGAAAATTTCACCACAGGAAATACTCTGTGAGATGAATAAAAACCTTTTTCCAATTTGACCTGGATCAACATTTGGCCCTAAGTACCATCAAGGGCCAAATCCGGGGTCTTGCAAAGGTATTTCAAAGACCACTAGCTTTCAATCCTTTGGGCAATACCTCTCTCATTTATCTCCTCATGTACACTTTCCTGTGATAATGCTCCACTTCTTCAAACTAAACTTTTCCAAAACCGAGCTTCTAGTTTTCCCCCCAGCCCACGCCCCCCCCCAACCTCTCCATCACGACCAATAATGCCATCCTCAGTCCCACCCCGCAAGCCAAAGTTCTAGGTGTCACTCTAGACTCCAATCTGTCCTTCCAGCCCCATGTCCAATCGCTGGCAAATTCATGCAGGCTCCACCTTCGCAACATCTCCAAAATACGTTCGTTCCTAACCCCAGACGCTACTAAACAACTCATTCACTCCCTTATTATCTCACGACTTGACCGGGAACTTGACCGGGAACTTCTGGCAATAAAGGTAGCTCTGTAGGAATGGAGATACTTACTAGAAGGGGCTACACATCCAATTTTAATCTACACAGATCACAAAAATCTGGAATACTTAAGGACTGCTAAACACCTCAAACCACGCCAGGCCAGATGGGCACTGTTCTTCTCCAGATTTGCCTTCCATATCACCTACAGGCCAGGATCCAAAAACACCAAACCTGATGCGCTATCACGCATGGTCGAGGATCCAAAAGATACCCCAAAGCCAGATACCATTTTACCAGCTGGAAATTTTCTGTTACTTCAGAATACAGCAGGCATCAGTAGGAGCATCCAGTCCACCTGGAATCATAACACAGAGCAAGGAGGGGCTTCTATGGAAAGAGGAACAAATTTTGGTACCTGAAGAAACACTTGTTCTGGGTTACTGCCATGATCACCCATTAGCAGGTCATTTCGGGGTCTCCAAAACGCTGGAACTAGCTCAACGCACATTCTGGTGGCCAGATATGGCTAAGGACTGCAAAACATATGTAAAAACATGCACCATCTACAACCGGAACAAGACCACCCGAAATAAAGCCTGGGGATTGCTTAGACCCCTGCCGGTACCTCACAGGCCATGGAAGATGATAACAATGGACTTCATAGTGGAACTTCCACCTACCCAGGGATGCACCGCTATCTTTGTGGTAGTGGATCGGTTATCAAAAATGGCCCATTTTTTGCCACTAAAGAATACACCTTCTGCCTCCGAAACTGCCCAGGTCTTCATTAAAGAAATTGTTAGACTCCATGGAATTCCTGTGAACATTGTCTCTGATCGGGGGGTACAATTCACGTCGAGATTTTGGAGAGCACTATGCGAGACTCTGGAAATCGAGTTGTCTTTTTCCTCTACCTACCATCCACAAACAAACGGACAAACCGAACGGACCAACCAAACTCTGGAGCAGTACATCCGATGTTACACGTCCTTTGTCCAAGATGACTGGGTATCACTCTTACCTCTGGCGGAATTTGCATACAATAACGCTAGCCATTCTGCCACCAAACAGTCACCATTTTTCGCTCACCTTTTTACCTGACCTGGTGCCAAAGACTTCTGTCCCTGCTGCCCAAGATACATTACATTTTTTTGTCACTAACAATAAATTGTTACAGGAGACGGTCACAAAAGACCAGGAGGACAACAAGAGGGTCTTCGACAGAAGGAGAAGGGGAGAACTAATTCTGCACCCAGGAGATCAGGTCTGGCTTGCTACAACCAATCTGAAGATGGCATGCCCTTCAAGGAAGTTGGCACCAAAGTTTGTGGGACCATTTCCGGTAAGACGCAAAATTAATAATGTTAACACTTCCGGAATCCCTTAGAGTGCACCTAGTCTTCCATGTGTCACTAATGAAGCCTGCAGTACCTGATCCCTTTCCTAATCGAAGGTCAAGGCCCCCTGAGCCTATAAATATTAACGGGGAGGAAGAATTTGAGGTTGAGGCTGTTGTGGACTGTAGGAAAAGGAAGGGTCAGACACAGTACCTTATCAAGTGGAAGGGTTATGGTCCAGAGGAAAACTCATAGGAACCGGCACAGAACGTACACGCCACAGACCTAATCCATGAATTTTTTCTTAGCCACGCGCAAAAGAGGAGCCAATTGGGCATCCAGAGGCTGCCCATAAGGGGGGGGCATTGTCAGGAAATGCCTTCCAGTAGTACAAGTGAAGCTCCGTGGCGCACGAATATGCGCATGCGCCGGGTTCTGGCAAGCCGAACAGATGTGCGGGTGCCTGGACAGAGGCGCACGCGGCTGTGCTCGCGGCTGCGCGTGCGCACTCGCGCAAGTGGGTGCGCGCCTCTCACTAATGCTGGCACCAAGCAGGCTATTTAAACTGGCTGCTGTGGATGTCTCATTGCCATATGGTCTTTTCCCCTGCTTGAGTTCCTGACTTCTGTGATTGTTCCCTGTTGCCGAAACCAGCCTGTTCCTGACTTCCGATTGATTGTCTCCTGCCCTGACTTCTGGCCTGTCCTTGGATTACTCTTCTGCCTGCTCCTGATTGATTGACCTTCTGTTGCTGAACCTGGCCCGTGATCTGACTATTCTCCTGCCTGCCGTCCATGCCTGATCTGTCTCGTCTAATACCGAACCCAGCCCGTCTGACTCTGCTTCTCGCTACACGGTGCACCCGCATCCATCCATCCTGCATGGATCCATCTGCACCCTGCTCTGGTCTGCTAGTCATCAGTCCAACAGCTACCACCAGATAGATCCCCAGGCCCTCTTGCCCCACTGAGCTCCTGTGACCACTGTTCCACTCCCAGCGGTCCCCGAGCCGGGATTGTACGAGAGGTCTGCCTCTTCACGTCAGGCTCACTACCCAGGTACATGACAGATACACTCTCTGGCCACTTTATTAGGTATACCTTGCTAGTGCCGAGAAAATATCCCCCACACCATTACACCACCACCAGCAGTCTGGATCCATGATTTCCTGTTGTTTACGCTAAATTCTGATCCTACCATCTGTATGTCGCAGCAACCAGTCTGCCCATTCTCCTCTGACCTCTGACATCAACAAGGCATTTTCATCCACACAACTGCCCCTCACTGGATACTTTTTTTTTTTCAACCCATTCTCTGTAAACCCCAGAGATGTTTATGCGTGAAAATCCCAGTAGATCAGCAGTTTTTCAAATACTCAGACCAGCCCACCTGACACCAACAACCATGCCACATTCAAAGTCACTGAAATCCCCTTTCTTCCCCATTCTGATGCTCGGTTCGAACTTCAGCATGTCATCTTCACCACGTCTACATACCTAAATGCATTGAGTTGATGCCATGTGATTGGCTGATTAGCAATTTGTGTTACCAAGCAATTGAACAGGTGTACCTAATAAAGTGGGTAGAAAAGAAATAAGAGAATGTGTAGTAAAAAAATTTTGAAAAGGCTTTTTACTTGTGTAGCACTACCCACTTAGAAGTCGCTAGAAGATTTGGGTCCCCCTATAGTCCTACACAGCGAGACATCACATATCTTCACAAAGATTTGCATCCAGAATCAGAAATCAGTCCTTGAGCTTTGGTTTTGTTGTTTTATTTAGGGGATTTTGAACTTGGATAGGGTTAGGGGTGTACAGGATGCCCAAGGGTACTGATGAACTGAGTACAACTTCCTATAACTATTTACAAGCCTTCACTGCAACACAGTCTTAGTTGGAGAACTAGCCAGCATCTCCCAATGTACCAACCCCAACCCTAGATGAACTCCTTTTCTTCACCCAGCAATCTGCAGGTATCCCTGAACAGGGGATCCGGTTCCTGTCACTTTAAGAGATGGACAGTCACTGGCAGGTGACGAATCTGGTTTCCCACCAGAGTGCTCCTTCCCCTATACACCCAGGGGGTGCAGGGGTACTCACTCAGATTCTCTCCTGTACCGCTGGTGGGTTGGTGGCTGATACCAGGCCTATCAGCTGGGCCAATCCTTCCCTGCTATACAGGTGGTTCTCTATCAGGGACCGGTGAGCTCCCAGCTTTCCTCCTTTCCAATTCCTCGCAGCCTCCTGTCTTGAGCCTCACATCTTCCTCACTCTCTTCCACCCAAACTTTCCAGTAACTGAGCAGGCTCCAATACTTTTAAGGGTGTCTGAGCCCCTTGCCAAGTCTTCTGTTGGGGATTGGATGGGGTCCCTCAAGAGTGCAGACAGCCACTCCTTAGATCCATCCACTGCCTCTAGGGCATTCCTTCAAAACCCTAGAGCAGGGCGAAATTCAAGAGGGGCTGGCCTCAGCTCCTGACCATGATTTGACCTTCTGGCTATTACACCGAGGCTGCTACTCAGCCCGCCTTATTACCAATTAACCTCTAGCTCCCCCTAGCTAAACTACACTTGAAATTCCAAGTGCCAATAGCACAAATCACATTTTAGCAGTAAAGCAATGTTTCAAAAGGACCCTTTACTGCACTAATGCCAGAAAAAAGTCCAGTGATGCGTGTCAAGGTGTTGTTGGGCATATTGTAACTAGGCTTTTTTGTGGCATTGATGTAGGAAAGGCTTTTTTCTGGCAACTCAACCATGCACCTAGTTTTTAGTTCAAGTGATGTTGTATCATCCTCCTTTAAAACAGCCACACCATCTTTTTCCAGAACAGCTTGTATTTCTTCTGAGGTTACCTGTAAGTTTTTCTTTGTATCCCAAATAATTCTTCTGGCAATTGTGGCTGCAGTCGTTTTTAGTCTACCTGACTTTGGCAAGGTATCAAGAAATCCCCAAATTTTCCACATCTTAATAAGTGATTGAACAGTACTGACTGCCATTTTCAAGGCTTTGGATATCTTTTTATATTATTTTCCATCTTTATAAAGTTCTATTACCTTGTTACGCAGGTCTTTTGGCTCAGTATCTAGCCTGCTCAGTGTACCCATGTGAGAGCTAACAAACTCATTAATTATTTATATGCAGACAATATTTGCAGTTTGAAAAGCCACAGATGTGGGAAATTAACCTTCAGTTGCCATTTTAACTTGTGTGTGTCACCTTGTGTGTCAGTACCAAGGCCAAACAAAAATACTAACAATCAACTTCTATTTTAATCTTTTATATATATAATTGACAGCATTTTGTCATATCTACTCAACAAGTGAACAAATATACCTCTTAACCTTTTTGCTGCCGAGCCCTGCACTCCACTTTTTAACTCATGTGGCCAGACTTTTTTTTAGCAATTTTTCCATTTTTTATTTTTCCATTAAAACTTTCAGAGTTTGTAAAAGACCCACCAAACCATACATTTTCTGAAAGCATAGGACTTTTTTTTTAGGCCCTGTGATATCTGCGCAAATGTTTACCAATTCACTATTTTTGCTAAAAATACACTAAAATCATTATTAGTGGATACATACATGCCAAAACTTACACAATTCCTGCCAAAATACTGCTAAATATAAAAGATAAAACTGTACTGAGTTAAAAAAGGAATATTTGTAAATTTAAAATTGCACCATTTTGTGAAATGGTGCAAACTGAAGGTGTGCAAAATTGTAAAGAAAAACAATTTACTCAAAATTTGGAGGTTATCATTTTTCATTTACAGCTTTCAAAGTTTGTAAAACACCCCCTAAACCATACATATTATGAAAGCACTTGACCTTTAGATTAATAAAATGCGCTACTGATTTTTTTAGGCTCCACAATAGTTGCACAATGTTTATCAATTCGCTATTTTCACTAAAAATACACTAAATCATTATTACTGGATACATATATGACAAAACGTAAAACACTTCTGCTAAGTTCCTACTAAATGTAAAAACTAAAACTGTATTGAGTTAATAATTAACAAATATTTGTAAATTTAAAATTGCACCATTTGTGAAATGGTGCAAACTGAAAGTGTGCAAAACTGTTAATAAATACAATTTACTCTAAAAATCTGGAGGTTACCATTACAGCTTTTAGAGTTTGTAAAAAATTCCCCCCCCCCATACATTTTCTACAAAGTCTTTAGGCCCCGCAATAGTTAAATTAGTGCACGTTTATAAAAATACTATTTGCACTAAAAATACACTAAAATCACAAACACCATATAACTTAAAAAAAATTGTGTCTAAATTGCTAATGAGGCCTTGTTCATATTGGCCATACTAAAGTGTATGCCTTTGGAGGGCCGTGTTTACCCACCCAGGTGTCCTGTGCATCCCCATGTAGGGAGTCCCATTCATGTTAATTGGGATGCAGCGGCTGCACGAGCACAGCAGTTGCTCCCAATCTGACATCTGTGTGGTTGAAGGCAGACAGTATGAGCTCAGGAACATGCACCTGGACTCACATGGATGTCAAATTGGGAGTAGCAGCTGTGTTTGTACAGTTGCTACATCCCAATTGACATCAATAGGACTGCATGCATGGAGATGCACAGAACACCTGTGCATCTCCATGCATTTAAACACGTCCTCACAGGAGCATATGCTGTAGTATGCCCTGTGTGAATCAGACCTTACTATGTTTTTTTTAATTATTATTATTATTATTTTTTTTTTTACAATTTATTTTTCAATATTTTGTACATTTATTTTTTGGGTGGGGGGTGCTTTGGTGAAATATCAGAGGTCTAAACAGACCCCTGATGTTTCTTTTTTGAGACAGAGAAAGGGACTGAAGACAGTCCCTTTCTCTGCAGCCTTATCTACACTGTACATGAATGAACAGGAGTCTATATAGCGACTCCTATGCATTCACAAAAGTTAAGCATAGTAAACACTTCAGTGATGAATGAACACAGAAGTCATCAGTAATGATCACTCCTTGTGTCCATTCAAGGAAAGGAAGGGGGTTGGTAAACACATGTTTACCATCCCCCCAACACCACCTCCGCTCTCCATCCTGACAGCTTCCCTGTGTGCCCCAGCAGCAACTGTAGCCGGATGGAGGGGGGGGAGGCAAATCCGTCCAGCAGTACTACAGGTAGGGGGTGCCGGGGATCGGGTGAGGGGTGTTTAATGCAGGGGTAGTCAGAAAGATGGGGGGGGTGGATTTGCTGGATTTATTCCTGTGTGGCTCCCCTGCAGCACCTAAAGCTGGAAGGAGGGCAGAGGAAAGAAGCTCAGTGACAGGGAAGCCACAGTGAATCAGTCCTGGCAGGATTGGTGCTGAAGGGGGGGATCGGCTCAGCGGGTATCGGTGCTGCAGGAAAGGGGAAATTAGAGTGGTGGCAGGGGGAGGGAATTTAGTTGTGGCAGTTTATTGGTTTGTTCAGCAGAGTCTGCTGAAAAGTCCTGCTATAAGCTCGTGGTCAGTGAGGTGACCATGAGCTCTCTAGAAGAAGCAGGATTGCAGGTCCGGACAGCATACGGACCTGGCCAGCTGGAAGCAGTGCTGTAGGTCCCTACGTTGTAGGGACCTGGCAGCAAAAGGGTTAATGCTATCAGAAATTCAGCGAGTTTGCAACTTCCTGTGCATACTGCATCTAATACACTAAAATCTCAAGTGGTGTTATCAGCCCTGACCAGCTCACCTCTGTGAACTACAGAACAAATGCCCTATGTTAAGGAGATAAGCAAAAGGGAGGTGCTCCTTTGTTCTAATCCAGAGCAAGCTGCCTGAGGTTACAAAGCTGTTTTTCCATAGGTACTGAAAAGTACAGTTTGTAGGACAGGAAATGTGTTACTGGCAGGATCATGGCATGAAAGTAGAAAAATAAGGACTGGTGAGCTGCAACTATTTTTTTTATGTAAAATACACTTTAATCTGTTTTTGCAACAATTTTTTCAGCCATATGTATGAGTATTTACAGAGTGAAACAAATGATTTTGGGTAAGGTTATATTTGTTCCATGTAGCCTGGTCATTTTAAGTGTAGAATTTTGACTGAAGTTCTTCTATAATTTACTAGCCCTTTAACTGCTGATAATTTGTATTCTGTAGCATAGGTCATAGGTATTTATGTAAGCATGAAGCTCTGCAGGTTTGTGCTGCTACTTTACAGATATTTCTGCACTATGCAAGGAATGGTTTGAAGCTGGGTGTTCAAGGGTGGTCTTTATTAATGAAACAGAGCAGGAATTGTTTTGACTGCTTCCTTCATACTCATGATACAGAAAATTCAAGACATATGTTCTTGTACAGTAATGGGGAGGTATTGATCTGTGGCATACTGACATATCATATGCTAAGGAAAGAAATCTAGCAATACCTGTCACAGAACATAATGTACACCAACAGAAGTGGGAGTTCCGAAGACAAGAACACAAACAAAATATGGCTATTGCCCACAACTAATCACATTTGAATGTACATACACTGGGGACATGACGTAAAGAACAAATGAATGCTGTGGGCAAAACATCCAGTTTTCTTCAATCCACTTTACAAATCAGCCTCTAGTTCTGCAGAGAACTATAACTGTGCTAGAGCTAGAAATGTTGTAAGAGAAGAACAGGGTTGTTTTTTTTTTTGGTGGCTGGAACAAACATGTATTTGTTCTTACGTATTCATGCCTTAGTGCCAGTGACTGTAAATTTCAATACAGAGGGTACCTGCCCACAAACATAGACATAAAGGAAGTTGTCAGGAATGGACTCAGCACTGGTTTTGGGACTCACCTGCCGTGTGGGCTGCAGTACCAGGGCTGACCAGCGGGTGCTCTCAGCAGTCAGAAGCTCACTCCTGCAGTCAGCCAACACCTGGGGCTGATTGCAGGAGGTGTATTTAAGGAATGACCAGGCCTGTGATCAGTGCCTTGCTGTATGTTTCCCATGAGCCCCTGTACCTGGTATCCTGTGTTCCTGCCTAGTTGCTGACCCTGCTTTGATCCTGACCTCTGCTGACCGTCTCCTGTTGAACCCCTAGCTTGCCTGACCATCCTTCTGACAGATCCTCTGTACCGCGCTGCCCGTGAGTTACTGAACCCGGCTTGTGACCCTGACTATTCTCTGCCTGCTCCTCCGGTACCTCGCTGCCCGCACGTTGCTGACCTGGCCTGCCTGACTCTACCCAGACGATCCATCCATCCCGCACGGATCCAGTCACTACTGTCCAAACCTGCCAGCCCCTTCACATCAGGCTTTCCCCTGATACATACCCTCGGCGGACCCCTCTACCACAGTTGGGTGCACTCGGGGGCCGCGACCTGGTCTCAGTCCTGCGCCAAGTCCATCCCCACCATGAGGGGCTCTGGTGAAAAGGCAGATTGGGGCTTAGACTCCGCGCCCTGGGGAATCCTGTTCTGTGGGTCACTAGAGATCCCGCCGGGCAGTGCCTGACAGTACCTTACGGCCCGCCTGACCATTCCACCTCTCCAGCCCTGACTACGCCTGTGTTCCTGAAGCCTGCTACTTCCCTGTGTCAGTCCACACATTTCTGGTCATACCCAGATCCCTAACAGAAGTTCTGCACAATGCTTCCTATGTGTACTAACACTGGTCCATTTTGGCAGCCCAGAGCTGTTGTACAGGAACTAGACTTATCGGAACATTAAAATGTTTACTTATATCAAACAAATGTGCTTCAGTTGCTGTCGCCAAAGCTTCGCCCCTTCTTGTGAATCCCCACCCATATGTATAAGTGTGTTATGGAGCACTGAGCTGTGGAGGGGGTGGGAGCAGCTGGCTCAGGCTCTCAGTGGCACGTTGAGCGGCTAAGCCAGCTGCCGCTCCAGGCGTCTAGGTGGATCCCAACTCTAAAGTCGAGATCTTTCCTGAGCCTGGACTGGCTGAGTGACGTCAGCCAACAGCGGAATTTAGCCCGCTGACTTCTAAAAATGAACCACAGAATGAACTACACACCTGTGATCCATAGGAAAAGCATAGCCAAAAGAGATTTGGCTTTACTTCTCCTTTAACTTCCCTGAGTTCAGAGCTAGACTCTGCCCATCCGTACTCAACCTATTCAATGAAAAAACCTTTAGCGACCCTTGAGAGACTCTCATTGGACAGAGTTGTGTCAAATGGGCTAAATATAGTCTTGCCCTCAAAGAAGTCAAGCCCTTAAAATATTGTGAAACTATCTTCAGAGGAGTACATAGTGGAGGGCTACCTGTCCATGCTATGTTCAATTCATCCAAAATTTGTGTGAACGAGTTACCAATTGTCATGTTAGATTTTGCAGGGGTTCATTGGTGAAAGCTCCCCCAATAAAATTCCTTATAATACCCCTATCACCAGCATTACAAAGCCAAATTGCTAGTATCATTCCTCGTACTTCAGAACCCATCTGATGTAAACCAAAAAAAACTCTAGTAGCGAAAGTAGGTTAGCTTACGACTGACAAATGACTGGAGCAGCTGTGCCACTTAAACTTATGGATTGCCTAAAAAACTTGAGAAGCTGGTGGGTGGTGATTCAGCCAGACATCCACCGACAACTGAAATATTAGATTTGAATAGACTGATCATGTAAACTACACCAAATGCATGAATAGCAGTCTTATTCTATCAGTATTGAGTGAGCAAGATGCATAGTACTAATAATAGAAAAACTCTTTATTAAAAGATAAAATAATGAAAAGACCAGGAACTTCTCAGCACAGCTGCCAGTAATGCACTATTCGCCTGAGTGTGTGTGCATGTTTGCAGTTTGGCAAGAAGGTCGGATGTAACATATCATTACCTCATAATGATTTACTTAAGTTGTTATCAAGTCACAGCCCTTCACAGTCCTGCTATTAAAAGACAGCTTTGATGAAGCCAGGCGTTACAGGCCTCGTATGTGAAAGGCTTTTTGCCTGACTCCTCTGGGCAGTTTGGCAGAGTATAGTTAAGGCATGAAGCATTTTGTTGCTGGTCTCCGGTGTACACCTTTAGGGACCTGTTTCTAAGACAACTGGTGAGTAAAAAGCTTGGAATGCTGGATTTTGAGAGGCCTAAAGGAAATCCCGCATACTTCATAACTGAACTCACTTTTACTCTATATGCATTTTTCTTAGCCTTCTCTTCTCCTGCCTTATGAAATGATTTTAACCATCGCATTGTATTAAGGCCTACCAAAACAAACATCATAATTCAGTATTCATCAGATTATACATTTATTTACAGAACTAATAGCTGACTTTATGTTTTAGAACTGGCTGTTGGGCAGAATAGGTAGTGAAGTGACTGGCAGTTGCCATCCATATTTTAATAAAGCGTCTTTCTTAGCTAAATTAATTTTTCCACTGTAAATAGTACATTTCTCTATGTGGACTTTCATATAATCCCCAGTGCTTTGTCCCCTTTCCTATTCCCAAATTCTTATCTATTGACCTTAAAAGTAGGTTCCTTTATGCCTCACTTCTATTTTATCATGCTGACAAAGCTGCAAAAGTACTTCTCAGTTTGTAGCATTGTTTTTCACCCTCTACCACTTTGTACAGCATGTCCGCATACGTCCACAGGATGATATAGATGTGCAGGCGTATCATGCCTCCTGCAGACATGCAATAGTTCTAGCAGAAAGAAGGGTGTCTTCTCCCATGATGTGGGAAACCTACCAACAGGCCCCGCAGGAAGGGAGAGAGAAAGTAGAGACTAAGGGGTCACATGCCAAAAAGGTATTTATCTTTAGAATTTCTAACGTTTGGATAGTGTTATTGTACATGTATATAAGAATAGACATGACATATGCACATATCAAGTAGGCAAGATGAAAATGTTGATACATTTCTTATTGCCTCCTCTAGAGGGATTAAGGTAGCAGTGTCTGCATAACATTGCTGGTGCTGGTTTGGAAAGTTATTACTAATGTACTTATTGTTGTGCTTTTAGGAACTATTTCTTGAGTGCCAAACTATTTTATAAATTGGTTTACACACTGTATTTTATTTATTACAGGAATCCATATAGCACCGTCAATTTACTTATTGCTTAACATAAATTGTACATACACATCAGTCCATGCCCTGAAGGAGCTTACAATCTAAGATCCCTAACTCATACATACTAGGGCCAATTAACCTGCCAGCATGTCTTTGGAATGTGGGAGAAAACACACACAGTAGTGCCATGCTTGGGATTTGAACTGGTGACCCCAGTGCTGCTAGGCAGAAGTGCTAACCATTTAGTCACTGTGCTACCCATATGAAATTCACTGGGCAGCTTTAGGTAGGTATTTCCAGAGGATTGCCAGCAGTAATTTGGTTTAAACTCTCACATACCCTTCTAGTAGCTGTCCAGAGCTATAAAACGGTAGTAAAGACTCCCAGAGTTCAAGCTAATTGAATTGTTATTTTAACCTCTTCACGCCAGCCGCACACAAATGTGCGACCTCCCAGCGTCTGGACCTAGAAGCCGAGCGGCAGCACATTTGCGTTCAATTATAAAAAAACATATGCTCTGAGTGCGTGCGCCCTGCGCGTTCCCAGCACACATGTCCGGTACTCACGGAAAGGTCCCGGTCTTCTCTTTCGATCGGGAACCTTTCCCGATCATGTGATCGCCGTGACGACACGTCACGGCGGTCACATGATCCCGAAACCCCGCCCCACCCGTCCCACCTCCCAGCTTCTGAAACTCTTAAAGGGCCGCAAGGCGCCGGCGTGAAGGGGTTAAGTAGAACTAAAGGAAAAAATGTTTATCTTAATCATACACCCTGGGTAATACAGGCTGCTTTTTTCAGGTGACTGGACACTGGCAAAGCTTTTGGACACCCTTCTGGGCATATCCCTATATCCCTACCCACTCTGTGAGACCTCAGTTATTTGCTAGTTTCCTACGATGATGACCTCTTCCCTCTATGCTTAAATAGTTTTTTTAACTGTATTTTGGATTTTTCAATCAACATTTCAATCAACTCTTCCCTGTCTTTTACTATAACATTAGAAGCAGTGCATCTAGATTGGTATAACCTCTGTAATACCTTTGGATTTGTACCTGAAACCCACACCATGGGGATGGCCTGTCATTTTGCTTCAAGCACTGGATCCTGTATGGGAACTCACCTTGGCAAAGAGTATGACATGTGTTTTAAGCCACAGGGTGCTATATATGCCCAGGGCCATAGTCCATTCCTATGGTTCCCAGTCCCTGAAGACTATGATGGTCGAAACCTGGACCACAATAGAGAGCAACATGAACAGGTAAGATGGTTAGTCCTGTTATTAGGTTGATACTGTAGCCTTTTCAGTAAGCATGTTAATATCTATCTGCAGCACACTTATTTCAAGGAGAAGTACAGCCAAAGTTCTTTTGGCTGTATGTCTGTTGATCAAAGGAGTGTAGTTCGCTTTGTACTCCTGTGACCCATTTTCAGATGACAGTGGGCTGAAGCCTGCTGTTGGCTGACATCACTCAGCTGGTCCAGGCTGGGGAAAGATCCCGACTTTAAAGTCAGATTCCTCCCCGAGTTTGGAGCGGCATCTGGCTCAGCCTGTCAGCAATCTGCTGAAAGCCTGAGCCAGCCAATCCCTACTCCTCCACAGCCCAGAGCTCCAGTGAGCGTGGGGGGCAGAGTAAACAGCAGACAGAGCAGATGTAAACTTCACAATCAGCAGTCATGTGATTGCTGTGTTCTCACAGTTAGAGCCAGCAGGGGACAGAGTCAGCATTGGACCGATGCTGCATCCACCTAGGTAAGTATGATTGTTTAACCATTAGCCGCCCGGCCTATAGCCGTTTGGTGGCCGCAAAAATGCTTCAGCTTTCCGGGTGCACGCCATTTGGCGTGCTACCGCACATGCGCAGTTCGCGCGGTTGCAGAGCCGCGCAGCGGCGCGATCTGTCACCGGCCGTGTACCTCGGACACGGCCGATGACAGATCTGAGCACCGGCCCCGTTGCCGGTACCATGTGACCTGCTGTGACCAATCACAGCAGGTCACATGACAGTTGTATACAATGAATGGCTTCATTCATGCCATCCATTGTATACTAGTGCCTAGCTGTGAATGGTCACAGCAGGTCACATGCACATGTCATGTGATTAGCTGTGGCCAAATCACAGCTAAGCACAAAAAAACAAAAAACAAAAAAAACCCAAAAAAAACCTGAATGAATCGATTTCATTCAGGTAAATGCTTGCTTATAGCAAAGTAATTCTTTGCTATAAGCAAATTGTGTAAAAAAAAAAAAAAAAATACTGATCACTTTCCCAAAGTAGTACAATGTTACTATGGTAACATTGTAGTACTTTGGTCATAGTAAAATATGAAAAAAAATCTTTAAAAAAATAAAAAAAATTGTAATAAAAAATAAAAAATAATAAGAAAATAAAAAAAATATATATATATTTTTTTCATACTGTCACCAGTCAGTGTCCCTGTTCACCGCCATGCCAGTTATATGATGACGCTGTACTGCACTGGTGACAGTATGTAAAAAACAATTGTGAAAATAATTTTTTTAATTTTTTAATTTTCCGAAAAATTATGACAAAAAAAATACAACTTCAAAAAACTCGCCATTCCTCTTATGAAGTACGTCCGACTGTCTACTCTGCAAAAAGGGGTCATTTTGGGGATATCTGTACTATTCTGACATTCTTGGACCTCAAGAAATTAGATTGGCTGTCAGTACTTCAGGATTGATCAATTTTCAGATCTATACCATAGTTTGTGAACTCTATAACTTTCCTACAAACTAAATAATACATCCTAATTTGGGTTATTTTCACCAAAGACATGTAGCAGAATACATCTCGGCCTAAATTTATGAAGAACAATTATTTATTTGTAAACTTTTATAACAGAAACAAAGAAAAACGTGTTTTTTTTTCAAAATTTTGGGGGTTTTTTTTGTTAATTTAGCAAAAAATAAAAACCCCAGCGGTGATTAAATACCTCCAAAAGAAATCTGTAGTTGTGCGAAGAAAATGATAAAATTTTAGTTTGGGTACAATGTTGTATGACCGCGCAATTGTCATTCAAAGTGTGAGAGCGCTGAAACGTGAAAAATGGCCTGGGCAGGAAGGTGTAAAATTCCCCGGTATTGAAATGGTTAAGAAAAGGAAATCTCTTACTTCTCTTTTTAGTATCTCCTGAATAGCATTTGCTTTGTGCAAAAAAAACTATCTGGAACATGTTTGAGTTTATTCACATAGGCTACATTTGCATCCGCTCATACCCTTATAAATATATATATATATAGCCCTTATAAAGTACTTTCTCTACCCTTTTCCACTTTTTTATAGAACGATCAACACCTTGGTTGCTTCTCTGAACATGCTTACCCCATTTCCAGGTGCTACTCAATGAGTACCCAATAGGGGAATAACCTCACTCACAGCAATGGCGGGAACCAGATGCAAAGGAACTGCGGCAAAAATTCAGGCAAACACTTGAAAATATATAATTTATGGGGTTCTATACGCAGAATGGAGTTTCCTCATCTCTACAAAGTATCAAATGCATACATATAATGCCTATGGGACTTTTCTTAAGAAATGCCAAACAATGATACAGTAAAAAGGTAGAAAACATGAGTTTTATTACACAAATATATTAAAAAATACATTAAAAAGACTTAAAGTACATATTTGTAAGTAATTTTATGTTTCCGTCATATGTAACTTGTCAGGATGTATGCGATAAATGAATGATAATAACTGCAGATGACTGGACTACATCATTGATATTCTCATATCAAGAAAATTCTCAACGAGTTTCATGAATCTTTATCATGAACACTATTATTTGGCTGAAACATAATGAAAAAATATTATCATTAAAGCAATTGGAAATAACTAATCTTATTCTCATACATTTCCAGACCTGTTGCAAAAAATACCAATACTCACTAACCCAAACATAGTAAGAGGGGATGGGAGTAAGGCACAGTGGATGGATGCATGAAGATCGCCTCAGAGTGTCTTTCCTGGAAGCTATGGAAGGGCAGGACATCACACAATAGGGCTGCAACTATGTCAGACTTTCTTGGATAGTTAACGGCCTTAATACAGCCAAGAGCTCAAATGCACCAGGCTTCTTCTCCATCTCAAATTTCTCTATCTTAGTCAGAATGAAATCTATCTGTTCTAGAAGCAGAAGAAACTCAAGATCAAGAGGATTTAGAGTCAGTACTAGAGGTGGCAACGGACGATTTTTTATCCCAAGGTCCCTGTACACTTGATACCCTAGCTTCGTCCAAAATGCTTGCCAGTATAGACATGCTCACTTCTACTGTGTGCACAAGCCTTGGCATAGTTACACTTGAGTCTCCTTCATCTTGTCATGCCTCTTTGGAAATAAGAGTCCTGCCAAGTTTAAATAGACATTCCTCATTCCTAAACAAATAAAATGGGTAATTTATGATAGTTTGTGTACTTCTGTAAAGATTTTCACTCCTCCAAAAATCATTGCTGAGCTATATCAAGTGGAAAAAAATTCACCAAAAAGTAGACTGTTCTGGTAGAGGACCCTGCCATCCCAGTCTTAAAAAAAAAATATTTTGCTGTACCTATAGAAGATGTTCCTTTATTAAAATATTCCTCAGAAAGAAAATTTGAGATACTTAAAAGCTTTCTTTGCTCTTGAAGGCCCAGCTCTGAAACCAAATAATGCTGCAATCTCAGTTTGTCAAATAGCAGCTAATTGGATAAGGGAAATTGGCAATCAACAGGATCCAGTTTTCCATTATCCAGTTTTAGCAGAACACTTACAAACTTTTCCTTCCTCTCTACTTTTCTGTGATGATGGATAAAAGCATGGACAGCTGAAGCTGCCTATAAAATAAACCATATAGAATGCTGCGCTACATTCAAACTAATTTAAGTGAATGTGGAATCCAATATCTCAAATCAAAATAGTGACAATAATAATAAAAATATATACGTGCTTACTGATATCAAAATTATCAAATAAAACACCCAAAATGATGAAAAACACAAACTTAAATCTATACGCATGTGCATGAGAAATACATATACATATAATTACATCACACGTGCAAAATGTGAAGTGAAATGTTGACTAAATAATAAACGCAAACTCAAAGTCCAATATTGGAATGTTGAAGGTGAACAAAACTGTAAAACAGTGTTTCCAATAATACTATAAAGTGACCACAGGTGAAACAAATCGTGCAGGTATCTGGGTGTAGATAGAGCTTATGAATCCAACCACCTTCTGGATTAGCTTCTCACCTCCTCACTTCGACCCTTGCGGATCAAAGAGCAGTAATGGATCCCTCTCACAGATCCTCCAGGCACCAAAGCACTCCAAAAACGCTTTTCAGGATTTAATATTCCCACTCAAGCTCTTCTCCAGGTATAGGTGAAATATCAATCTCTCAGAACAAAACAGAGGAATCCTCCCATAGTGTAGTATATTTATTATACCATAGGAACATAAAATCTTTGGTAAAATTGAACTTACGTAGCAGCCAGTCCACATTAGACCCTCATGCTCTCAGATGAGGATATATCTATGTTTGTTGGGTGTACAGCTGAATACACAGGTGTACCAAGATGGCCGCCACGCCGGAAATACGTCACCGCGCTATGCCGACGCATTACGTCACAATGTCACGTGACTTCATCAGGGCCCTGATGAAGTCACGTGACATTGTGACGTAACGCGTCGGCGTAGCGCGGTGACGTATTTCCGGCGTGGCGGCCATCTTGGTACACCTGTGTATTCAGCTGTACACCCAACAAACATAGATATATCCTCATCTGAGAGCATGAGGGTCTAATGTGGACTGGCTGCTACGTAAGTTCAATTTTACCAAAGATTTTATGTTCCTATGGTATAATAAATATACTACACTATGGGAGGATTCCTCTGTTTTGTTCTGAGAGATTGATATTTCACCTATACCTGGAGAAGAGCTTGAGTGGGAATATTAAATCCTGAAAAGCGTTTTTGGAGTGCTTTGGTGCCTGGAGGATCTGTGAGAGGGATCCATTACTGCTCTTTGATCCGCAAGGGTCGAAGTGATGAGGTGAGAGGCTAATCCAGAAGGTGGTTGGATTCATAAGCTCTATCTACACCCAGATACCTGCACGATTTGTTTCACCTGTGGTCACTTTATAGTATTATTGGAAACACTGTTTTACAGTTTTGTTCACCTTCAACATTCCAATATTGGACTTTGAGTTTGCGTTTATTATTTAGTCAACATTTCACTTCACATTTTGCACGTGTGATGTAATTATATGTATATGTATTTCTCATGCACATGCGTATAGATTTAAGTTTGTGTTTTTCATCATTTTGGGTGTTTTATTTGATAATTTTGATATCAGTAAGCACGTATATATTTTTATTATTATTGTCACTATTTTGATTTGAGATATTGGATTCCACATTCACTTAAATTAGTTTGAATGTAGCGCAGCATTCTATATGGTTTATATTCACTTGATCACTGGTATATGATTTAATGCTAGCACCTGTTTGGGGTTCATACATAAATTTATTTTGTTTAATTGTTTAAACACACATTTGGAGCGCAGGAGGGTCACACCACTATTGCCTATAAAATAAGCCTAACTTGTAGGCCCTTTGATCAAAGATGTCTCTTTGGTGATGCACTTGACAAGTTTTTAAACAGACTGCCCTGAACCATCTCTTTTCCCAGGAAATAGTCATTCCAGTCCCTATAGAGGACAGGTTCAGATGATTCTATTCAAACCTGTTAAGGGTACCAAAACCCAATGAGGGTTTTTGTCCTATTCTAGACCTAAACCCTCTAAACAAGTACCTGTGTTCACCAAAGTTTTTCATGGAATCAGAAAGGTCTGCAATCGCTTTTCTCGGGAATATCTTATATCAGTAGACATTGAAGATGCCTACCTGCAGATTCCCATTTCTTCACCCCATCAGCACTTTCTGCACTTCGCAATAGGACACAAACATTTTCAACGTGTCCCACTGCCGTTTGGCTTCTCCTTGGTATTTACAAAGGTCCCAGCACCCCTACCTGTCCTAATAAAAACTCAGGGCATTCAGGTCATAGTGTACCTAGATGACCTTCTTCTGAAGGATTCATCCTCATCAAAACTATCTGCAATTACCCTCATCATCAGCAAACTTGTTTCTTTAAGTTCCCATACTCAGGCTTTAGGTTCAAAAACAAAACCATCTGTGATATTTTCCATGGGGATCCTGGGTCCCATAGCAGCCTCATTCAATGCTGTTCTATTCAAGGTCTCTTCAGCACAACATTCTCTTGGCCTTGAACAACTACACCCCCTCTCTCTATCTTTCCATGTTTCTTGCTAATCAAGCAAGGAAATCCCTAACTTGGTGGACTTCTAACCCGACCTTGGAAATGGGAAAGTCATTTCTTCCATGCTCATGGAAGGTGATAACAACAGATACCAGTCTCAAAGACTGGAGAGCAATGTTCCAATCTCTCACTGTTCAAGGAACCTAGTCCCCAAGGAAAGCAAAGCTCCCCATCAACATTCTGGAGCTCAGAACAATAAAACTAGCCTAGGTTGAGGCCGAGTTGATGAGAGGGCTTCCATTACACCTCTTGGCGAGTTTCCCTTGGAGTCTTAAGGAGGGGAGGAGGAGTTTTCCCAGTTAAGCATACCCCCTGGCCTGCATGTCTGAGCTAAGGGCAGATGGATTCCAGGAAGTAAATGCTGTGTTAACCATCTGGTCTTGTTTAAGATAGCCATGGCCAGAAATTCTAGGGGGTGTTTTTTAAACTGATTTCTTACTTAGTAAAATAAGGCATGGAGACATGGATGAAGGTTTTTTGAATATTAAAATTTAATAAAATAGTGTTTTTGGTTTGAGGTGCTCAGATACAGTGCAGATCCACTTTAAGAACAAGGTAAATTGACATACTCACTCCAACAGATCAGTGGGTGTTTCCTGGCCATTTTTACGTCTGATTTGAAAGGTAACCACTAGAGATGAGCGAATCGAAGTATCCGAAGTGGAATTCGAGTCGAATATCGGAAAAATTTCGATTCGTGCCGAATCCGAAAAACAGCCTAATTCGGACGCGCGAATCGAAATTTTTCCGAAAATGGCGGCTGACATGTGCGGCGACGGAGCGGGGATGTCGGGGAAGGCGCGCAGACAAGGCGCGCTGCCCCATAATGCATTCCTCAACGACATGTGATCGCATCAGCCAATCAGCAGCCAGCCAGCCAGCACTGTGTAATGGTCGAGGTATATATAGCGGCCATTTTGGAAATCTTCATTTGCCTGCAGTCATTGAACAGAGGCAGACCGCTCTGTACTAGGGACAGGGACAGAGTTAGGGCCACAGAAACGAGAATTGGGGACAGAGAGAAGTTACTTAGGGACAGAGAACCATTACTCAGGGACACAGACTTGTTAATGAGGGCCACAGAATCGTTATTTAGGGACAAAGAAACGCTAGTTAGGGCCACAGAATTCATACTCAGGGACAGACAGAATTTTCACTCAGTGCCAGAGAATTGTTACTTAGGGCCACAGAAACGTTATTAGGGCCACAGAATTTTTACTCAGGGACAGACAGAATTGTTACTGAGTGCCAGAGAATTGTTACTCAGGGACAGACAGAATTGTTACTGAGTGCCAGAGAATTCTTACTCAGGGCCACAGAATTCATACTCAGGGACAGACAGAATTGTTACTCAGGGACAGACAGAATTGTTACTGAGTGCCAGAGAATTGTTACTCAGGGACAGACAGAATTGTTACTGAGTGCCAGAGAATTGTTACTCAGGGACAGACAGAATTGTTACTGAGTGCCAGAGAATTGTTACTCAGGGACAGACAGAATTGTTACTGAGTGCCAGAGAATTGTTACTCGCACAGACACAAAATTGTTACTTGCACAGACACAGAATTGTTACTCGCACAGACAGAATTGTTACTCAGGGCCACAGAATTCATACTCAGGGACAGACAGAATTGTTACTGAGTGCCAGAGAATTGTTACTCAGGGACAGACAGAATTGTTACTGAGTGCCAGAGAATTGTTACTCAGGGACAGACAGAATTGTTACTGAGTGCCAGAGAATTGTTACTCAGGGACAGACAGAATTGTTACTGAGTGCCAGAGAATTGTTACTCACACAGACACAAAATTGTTACTTGCACAGACACAGAATTGTTACTCGCACAGACACAGAATTGTTACTCAGGGCCACAGAATTCATACTCAGGGACAGACAGAATTGTTACTGAGTGCCAGAGAATTGTTACTCAGGGACAGACAGAATTGTTACTGAGTGCCAGAGAATTGTTACTCAGGGACAGACAGAATTGTTACTGAGTGCCAGAGAATTGTTACTCGCACAGACACAAAATTGTTACTTGCACAGACACAGAATTGTTACTCGCACAGACACAGAATTGTTACTCAGGGCCACAGAATTCATACTCAGGGACAGACAGAATTGTTACTGAGTGCCAGAGAATTGTTACTCAGGGACAGACAGAATTGTTACTGAGTGCCAGAGAATTGTTACTCAGGGACAGACAGAATTGTTACTGAGTGCCAGAGAATTGTTACTCGCACAGACACAAAATTGTTACTTGCACAGACACAGAATTGTTACTCGCACAGACACAGAATTGTTACTCAGGGCCACAGAATTCATACTCAGGGACAGACAGAATTGTTACTGAGTGCCAGAGAATTGTTACTCAGGGACAGACAGAATTGTTACTGAGTGCCAGAGAATTGTTACTCAGGGACAGACAGAATTGTTACTGAGTGCCAGAGAATTGTTACTCAGGGACAGACAGAATTGTTACTGAGTGCCAGAGAATTGTTACTCAGGGACAGACAGAATTGTTACTGAGTGCCAGAGAATTGTTACTCGCACAGACACAAAATTGTTACTTGCACAGACACAGAATTGTTACTCGCACAGACAGAATTGTTACTCAGGGCCACAGAATTCATACTCAGGGACAGACAGAATTGTTACTGAGTGCCAGAGAATTGTTACTCAGGGACAGACAGAATTGTTACTGAGTGCCAGAGAATTGTTACTCAGGGACAGACAGAATTGTTACTGAGTGCCAGAGAATTGTTACTCAGGGACAGACAGAATTGTTACTGAGTGCCAGAGAATTGTTACTCGCACAGACACAAAATTGTTACTTGCACAGACACAGAATTGTTACTCGCACAGACACAGAATTGTTACTCAGGGCCACAGAATTCATACTCAGGGACAGACAGAATTGTTACTGAGTGCCAGAGAATTGTTACTCAGGGACAGACAGAATTGTTACTGAGTGCCAGAGAATTGTTACTCAGGGACAGACAGAATTGTTACTGAGTGCCAGAGAATTGTTACTCGCACAGACACAAAATTGTTACTTGCACAGACACAGAATTGTTACTCGCACAGACACAGAATTATTACTGAGTGCCAGAGAATTGTTACTCAGGGACAGACAGAATTGTTACTGAGTGCCAGAGAATTGTTACTCAGGGACAGACAGAATTGCTACTGAGTGCCAGAGAATTGTTACTCAGGGACAGACAGAATTGTTACTGAGTGCCAGAGAATTGTTACTCGCACAGACACAAAATTGTTACTTGCACAGACACAGAATTGTTACTCGCACAGACACAGAATTGTTACTCAGGGCCACAGAATTCATACTCAGGGACAGACAGAATTGTTACTGAGTGCCAGAGAATTGTTACTCAGGGACAGACAGAATTGTTACGGAGTGCCAGAGAATTGTTACTCGCACAGACACAAAATTGTTACTTGCACAGACACAGAATTGTTACTCGCACAGACACAGAATTGTTACTCAGGGCCACAGAATTCATACTCAGGGACAGACAGAATTGTTACTGAGTGCCAGAGAATTGTTACTCAGGGACAGACAGAATTGTTACTGAGTGCCAGAGAATTGTTACTCAGGGACAGACAGAATTGTTACTGAGTGCCAGAGAATTGTTACTCGCACAGACACAAAATTGTTACTTGCACAGACACAGAATTGTTACTCGCACAGACACAGAATTGTTACTGAGTGCCAGAGAATTGTTACTCAGGGACAGACAGAATTGTTACTGAGTGCCAGAGAATTGTTACTCAGGGACAGACAGAATTGTTACTGAGTGCCAGAGAATTGTTACTCAGGGACAGACAGAATTGTTACTGAGTGCCAGAGAATTGTTACTCGCACAGACACAAAATTGTTACTTGCACAGACACAGAATTGTTACTCGCACAGACACAGAATTGTTACTCAGGGCCACAGAATTCATACTCAGGGACAGACAGAATTGTTACTGAGTGCCAGAGAATTGTTACTCAGGGACAGACAGAATTGTTACGGAGTGCCAGAGAATTGTTACTCGCACAGACACAAAATTGTTACTTGCACAGACACAGAATTGTTACTCGCACAGACACAGAATTGTTACTCAGGGCCACAGAATTCATACTCAGGGACAGACAGAATTGTTACTGAGTGCCAGAGAATTGTTACTCAGGGACAGACAGAATTGTTACTGAGTGCCAGAGAATTGTTACTCAGGGACAGACAGAATTGTTACTGAGTGCCAGAGAATTGTTACTCGCACAGACACAAAATTGTTACTTGCACAGACACAGAATTGTTACTCGCACAGACACAGAATTGTTACTCGCACAGACACAGAATTGTTACTCAGGGCCACAGAATTCATACTCAGGGACAGACAGAATTGTTACTGAGTGCCAGAGAATTGTTACTCAGGGACACCTAATCGTTGAATTAAATAGTATGTCAGACAACATGCAGAGGAGTGGCAGAGGAGGCAATGTTTTAGGAGCGAGCAGACGTGGCAGCAGAGGAAGGGGTCGAGGCAGCAGTATTCGCAGCCAGAGGCCAGTGCTCCCGGTGTCATCCAGCGGTCGTGTCTCCACCGACAACCCTGCCGTCATTGATTGGTTGGCTCGGTCGTCTTCCTCTTCCCAGGTCACCTCTGACACCTACAGCCAACGGTCGGTGGGTACGTCAGACACAACCGTTAGTTGGCATGGCCCGGGAGCAAGCCCACTGAAATCACGTGTCCTCTACCTGCCCCTGTCCTTTGCTGTTCCCTCACCAAGCGAAGTATCGCATGCTGTGGGCTCAGCCCCACTGTACAGTGAGGAAGAGCTAACAGAGGGCGGTCAGGAACGGGGGGAGACATCGGCCTTTTCAGCAGCCAAGCGAACAAGTACTGGCGAGGAGAGTGGCTCGGTAGCCGGTCTAGAGACAGGTCTGTCTCCTGACCCAGACGCAGCCGAGGGGGCTAGTAGTGAGGCGGAGACCCTACTTGATGATGAGGAGGTTGATCGCACTTGGCAGCCTCGTCGTCATCAGGCAATTTCTTCCGCATCATCAGGAGAAGAGGGTGGCAGCTTGGCAGCGAGCAAAACAGTCGGTGGGTTGCCCAGGAGACAGCAGCAGGGTCGCATCAGTGTCAGTGGAGCCAAACGTCCACGGAGTAGAGCACCAGCTCCACTGCAGCCTACCACCACGGCCAGTAGTGGTGCCGGTGCGCACGGAGGAAGTAGCAGTCAGCCAGTGAAGAGTAGCGGGGGCAAAGTTTCCTACTCGGTGGTGTGGCAATTTTTCCTCAAGCCGCCCGAGGAAGTAAACGTAGCCGTATGTCGACTATGTGGCCAGAAATGCAAGCGTGGCCAGGGGGCCCATGTTGGGACTACAGCGTTGCGTCAGCATATGCAGCGTCACCATTCGGTGGCCTGGGAAAACCGTGATAAACATACGGCGGTTCTGCCTGCCCCAGCCCCCGCTCCATCACCCGCTCCGTTACTTGCTCCGTCACCCGACGTCGTCAATCGCCCTCTATCAGCCAGTCAAGGCTCCAACACCTCTGCTGACGGGAGTTGTCGCTCGTTGGCATCTTCCGCTCGTTCAGATGCTCCTTCTCCTGCTACTCCTCTTCTCGGATTCCGTCAACAGTCTTTCTTGGAATCCGTATCCAAGAGACAACAGTTTGCGAGCACGCACCCGACGGTGCAAAAGCTGAACGTCCTCCTGTCCAAGTTGCTGGTGCTGCAGTCCCTCCCTTTCCAACTGGTGGACTCAGCACCTTTCCGAGAAATGATGGCTTGTGCCGCGCCGCGGTGGAGAGTGCCAAGCCGTCATTTCTTTGCCCAAAAGGCAGTGCCAGCCCTGCATTCACATGTAGAAGAGATGGTGGGCCAGTCTTTGAGCATGTCGGTCTCTGCCAAAGTGCACGGCAGCGCCGACGTGTGGAGCTGTAACTACGGTCAGGGACAGTACATGTCATTTACGGCCCACTGGGTGAACGTGGTGCCGGCACAGCCGCACCAGCAACTTGGACAGGTCACGACGCTTTTGCCTCCACGTTTGCACGTCCTTGGTCCAGCAAGCATGTCCGCCTCTACCACCTCTTTTTCCGCCGTGTCCTCAGCCGCCACCCCCGTGCCAAGTCCCATTACCCGACCGGCATATCACATGTGCAGGGCGCAACGGTGTCACGCTGTGCTGCACCTGGTATGCCTTGGCGAACGTAGTCACACAGGGGAGGAACTGCTGAGTGTAATGAACAGAGAAATCGACAGATGGCTGTCTCCGCGCAAACTAAAAATCGGAACCATGTTGACTGACAACGGAAAGAACATGGTGTCTGCTCTGCGTCAAGGAAGGTTGTGCCATGCGCCATGCATGGCTCACGTGTTCAATCTGGTTGTCAAGCGGTTCCTAAAATCCACCATCCCACTGCAAGACATCCTTAAAATGTCACGTAAACTGTGCATGCATTTCAGCCATTCCTACACCGCAAAGAACACCCTCATTGAGCTGCAGCGGCAGAACGGAATTCCACAGCATCGCCTGATCTGCGACGTTGCAACAAGGTGGAATTCAACCCTACACATGTTAGACCGCCTTTACGAGCAGCGAAAGGCCATCACCGATTTCCTGATGTTACAAGCGGATAAAGGTACTCCCCTGTGTAACTTAGATGTCAGCCATTGGCAGCTCATGCGTGACACCTGCCGCTTGCTCAGGCCCTTTGAGGAGGCCACGCTATTCGTGAGTCGGCAGGACTATGGGATGAACGACGTCATTCCTCTGTTGCACGTCCTGGAACAAATGCTGTTAACAATGGCTGGTCAGGGTGCGGTAGACGTGGCGCACAGATCTCAACGCCACATGACCCCTGTGGGGGCAGGACAGGAAGAAGAGGAGGAGGTAGAGGAGGACATTTGTGCTCAGGAATTATTGAGTGAAATGGGTGGTTTTTCCACTCAGCGGACAGGAGTGGAGGAGCAGGAGCATCTGGTAGAGGAGGAGGAGGAGGAGACAGAGGACCCAGACGCACCGTGGCAGTATGCTGTGGAGATGGAGGCAGGGAGTCCCTCGCATTCCTTGGCACAAATGGCCCATAGCATGCTCGGTTGCTTGCGTAGCGACAGCCGAATAATAACCATCAGACAGAGGGATGACTTTTGGCTGTCCACCTTGTTGGACCCTCGCTACCGGTCCAAAATGGTGGCCTTTTTCACACCTGCTGAGAGGGAGGCCAAAATTACGTACTATAAAAACCACCTATGTAGTCAGTTGGTCTCTGCCTTTGTGCGCCAACGTCCATCCTCAGACACTGTGGGCCCTGTGCGCTCGCGTTCCGCTGGCATGGCAGCAGGGGAGGGGTGGGGTGGTAGGAGCAGTGGCAGCTCCACCAGCAGCGGCTGCCTCAGTCTGCAGTCGATGATGAGTAGCTTTCTTCACCAGCGCAGTGAGGAAACTACTAACCAGCCGCAGCAGCAGCAGCAGCATCAGGTGGACCTGGAGCAGGAGCTCAAACAACAGGCTTGGGCCTACTTGGACAGCACCCTGCCAACCGAGGTAGACAATCCCCTTGACTACTGGGCAACGAAACTTGACCTTTGGCCCCAACTAGCTGAATTTGCCCTTGAAAGGCTGTCATGCCCGGCCAGTAGCGTGGCATCGGAGCGCGTGTTTAGTGCGGCAGGAGGTATTGTAACTCCGCGGAGGACACGACTGTCCACCCAAAGTGTGGAGAGACTCACGTTTGTGAAAATGAATCAGGCGTGGATTAGTCTGGATTTCAAACCACCAGTTCCTGACACAACTGACTAAATCCGCCATGAATCATGCCTCAAACATGTGCCACTTTCAGGTCTCCTCACACTGCTGGTGTGTTTAATTTTTTGACATAGGGTGCTGGCAGATTACGGGCCTCCTATAGCTGCTGCCAGGCCCCTAATCTGCCATAGGCCCCTATATACCGCCTCCTCATGCTGCTGCTAGGTCCAGAGTCTCTCATGGGTCCCTGTACGGCCTCCCATTGCTGCTGTCTCCATCGCCACACTCTGCTGCCATGTGCCACTTTCAGGTCTCTTCACACTGCTGGTGTGTTAAATTTTTTGACATAGGGTGCAGGCAGATTACGGGCCTCACATAGCTGCTGCCAGGCCCCTAATCTGCCATGGGCCCCTATATACCGCCTCCTCATGCTGCTGCCAAGTCTAGAGTCTCTCATGGGTCCCTGTACGGCCTCCCATTGCTGCTGTCTCCATCGCCACACTCTGCTGCCATGTGCCACTTTCAGGTCTCTTCACACTGCTGGTGTGTTTAATTTTTTGACATAGGGTGCTGCAAGATAACGGGCCTCACATAGCTGCTGCCAGGCCCCTAATCTGCCATGGGCCCCTATATACCGCCTCCTCATGCTGCTGCCAAGTCCAGAGTCTCTCATGGGTCCCTGTACGGCCTCCCATTGCCGCTGTCTCCATCGCCACACTCTGCTGCCATGTGCCACTTTCAGGTCTCTTCACACTGCTGGTGTGTTTAATTTTTTGACATAGGGTGCAGGCAGATTACGGGCCTCACATAGCTGCTGCCAGGCCCCTAATCTGCCATGGGCCCCTATATACCGCCTCCTCATGCTGCTGCCAAGTCTAGAGTCTCTCATGGGTCCCTGTACGGCCTCCCATTGCTGCTGTCTCCATCGCCACACTCTGCTGCCATGTGCCACTTTCAGGTCTCTTCACACTGCTGGTGTGTTTAATTTTTTGACATAGGGTGCAGGCAGATTACGGGCCTCACATAGCTGCTGCCAGGCCCCTAATCTGCCATGGGCCCCTATATACCGCCTCCTCATGCTGCTGCCAAGTCCAGAGTCTCTCATGGGTCCCTGTACGGCCTCCCATTGCTGCTGTCTCCATCGCCACACTCTGCTGCCATGTGCCACTTTCAGGTCTCTTCACACTGCTGGTGTGTTAAATTTTTTGACATAGGGTGCAGGCAGATTACGGGCCTCACATAGCTGCTGCCAGGCCCCTAATCTGCCATGGGCCCCTATATACCGCCTCCTCATGCTGCTGCCAAGTCTAGAGTCTCTCATGGGTCCCTGTACGGCCTCCCATTGCTGCTGTCTCCATCGCCACACTCTGCTGCCATGTGCCACTTTCAGGTCTCTTCACACTGCTGGTGTGTTTAATTTTTTGACATAGGGTGCTGCAAGATAACGGGCCTCACATAGCTGCTGCCAGGCCCCTAATCTGCCATGGGCCCCTATATACCGCCTCCTCATGCTGCTGCCAAGTCCAGAGTCTCTCATGGGTCCCTGTACGGCCTCCCATTGCTGCTGTCTCCATCGCCACACTCTGCTGCCATGTGCCACTTTCAGGTCTCTTCACACTGCTGGTGTGTTTAATTTTTTGACATAGGGTGCAGGCAGATTACGGGCCTCACATAGCTGCTGCCAGGCCCCTAATCTGCCATGGGCCCCTATATACCGCCTCCTCATGCTGCTGCCAAGTCTAGAGTCTCTCATGGGTCCCTGTACGGCCTCCCATTGCTGCTGTCTCCATCGCCACACTCTGCTGCCATGTGCCACTTTCAGGTCTCTTCACACTGCTGGTGTGTTAAATTTTTTGACATAGGGTGCAGGCAGATTACGGGCCTCACATAGCTGCTGCCAGGCCCCTAATCTGCCATGGGCCCCTATATACCGCCTCCTCATGCTGCTGCCAAGTCTAGAGTCTCTCATGGGTCCCTGTACGGCCTCCCATTGCTGCTGTCTCCATCGCCACACTCTGCTGCCATGTGCCACTTTCAGGTCTCTTCACACTGCTGGTGTGTTAAATTTTTTGACATAGGGTGCAGGCAGATTACGGGCCTCACATAGCTGCTGCCAGGCCCCTAATCTGCCATGGGCCCCTATATACCGCCTCCTCATGCTGCTGCCAAGTCTAGAGTCTCTCATGGGTCCCTGTACGGCCTCCCATTGCTGCTGTCTCCATCGCCACACTCTGCTGCCATGTGCCACTTTCAGGTCTCTTCACACTGCTGGTGTGTTTAATTTTTTGACATAGGGTGCTGCAAGATAACGGGCCTCACATAGCTGCTGCCAGGCCCCTAATCTGCCATGGGCCCCTATATACCGCCTCCTCATGCTGCTGCCAAGTCCAGAGTCTCTCATGGGTCCCTGTACGGCCTCCCATTGCTGCTGTCTCCATCGCCACACTCTGCTGCCATGTGCCACTTTCAGGTCTCTTCACACTGCTGGTGTGTTAAATTTTTTGACATAGGGTGCAGGCAGATTACGGGCCTCACATAGCTGCTGCCAGGCCCCTAATCTGCCATGGGCCCCTATATACCGCCTCCTCATGCTGCTGCCAAGTCTAGAGTCTCTCATGGGTCCCTGTACGGCCTCCCATTGCTGCTGTCTCCATCGCCACACTCTGCTGCCATGTGCCACTTTCAGGTCTCTTCACACTGCTGGTGTGTTAAATTTTTTGACATAGGGTGCAGGCAGATTACGGGCCTCACATAGCTGCTGCCAGGCCCCTAATCTGCCATGGGCCCCTATATACCGCCTCCTCATGCTGCTGCCAAGTCTAGAGTCTCTCATGGGTCCCTGTACGGCCTCCCATTGCTGCTGTCTCCATCGCCACACTCTGCTGCCATGTGCCACTTTCAGGTCTCTTCACACTGCTGGTGTGTTAAATTTTTTGACATAGGGTGCTGCAAGATAACGGGCCTCACATAGCTGCTGCCAGGCCCCTAATCTGCCATGGGCCCCTATATACCGCCTCCTCATGCTGCTGCCAAGTCCAGAGTCTCTCATGGGTCCCTGTACGGCCTCCCATTGCTGCTGTCTCCATCGCCACACTCTGCTGCCATGTGCCACTTTCAGGTCTCTTCACACTGCTGGTGTGTTAAATTTTTTGACATAGGGTGCAGGCAGATTACGGGCCTCACATAGCTGCTGCCAGGCCCCTAATCTGCCATGGGCCCCTATATACCGCCTCCTCATGCTGCTGCCAAGTCTAGAGTCTCTCATGGGTCCCTGTACGGCCTCCCATTGCTGCTGTCTCCATCGCCACACTCTGCTGCCATGTGCCACTTTCAGGTCTCTTCACACTGCTGGTGTGTTAAATTTTTTGACATAGGGTGCAGGCAGATTACGGGCCTCACATAGCTGCTGCCAGGCCCCTAATCTGCCATGGGCCCCTATATACCGCCTCCTCATGCTGCTGCCAAGTCTAGAGTCTCTCATGGGTCCCTGTACGGCCTCCCATTGCTGCTGTCTCCATCGCCACACTCTGCTGCCATGTGCCACTTTCAGGTCTCTTCACACTGCTGGTGTGTTTAATTTTTTGACATAGGGTGCTGCAAGATAACGGGCCTCACATAGCTGCTGCCAGGCCCCTAATCTGCCATGGGCCCCTATATACCGCCTCCTCATGCTGCTGCCAAGTCCAGAGTCTCTCATGGGTCCCTGTACGGCCTCCCATTGCTGCTGTCTCCATCGCCACACTCTGCTGCCATGTGCCACTTTCAGGTCTCTTCACACTGCTGGTGTGTTAAATTTTTTGACATAGGGTGCAGGCAGATTACGGGCCTCACATAGCTGCTGCCAGGCCCCTAATCTGCCATGGGCCCCTATATACCGCCTCCTCATGCTGCTGCCAAGTCTAGAGTCTCTCATGGGTCCCTGTACGGCCTCCCATTGCTGCTGTCTCCATCGCCACACTCTGCTGCCATGTGCCACTTTCAGGTCTCTTCACACTGCTGGTGTGTTAAATTTTTTGACATAGGGTGCAGGCAGATTACGGGCCTCACATAGCTGCTGCCAGGCCCCTAATCTGCCATGGGCCCCTATATACCGCCTCCTCATGCTGCTGCCAAGTCTAGAGTCTCTCATGGGTCCCTGTACGGCCTCCCATTGCTGCTGTCTCCATCGCCACACTCTGCTGCCATGTGCCACTTTCAGGTCTCTTCACACTGCTGGTGTGTTTAATTTTTTGACATAGGGTGCTGCAAGATAACGGGCCTCACATAGCTGCTGCCAGGCCCCTAATCTGCCATGGGCCCCTATATACCGCCTCCTCATGCTGCTGCCAAGTCCAGAGTCTCTCATGGGTCCCTGTACGGCCTCCCATTGCTGCTGTCTCCATCGCCACACTCTGCTGCCATGTGCCACTTTCAGGTCTCTTCACACTGCTGGTGTGTTAAATTTTTTGACATAGGGTGCAGGCAGATTACGGGCCTCCCATAGCTGCTGCCAGGCCCCTAATCTGCCATAGGCCCCTATATACCGCCTCCTCATGCTGCTGCTAGGTCCAGAGTCTCTCATGGGTCCCTGTACGGCCTCCCATTGCTGCTGTCTCCATCGCCACACTCTGCTGCCATGTGCCACTTTCAGGTCTCTTCACACTGCTGGTGTGTTAAATTTTTTGACATAGGGTGCAGGCAGATTACGGGCCTCCCATAGCTGCTGCCAGGCCCCTAATCTGCCATAGGCCCCTATATACCGCCTCCTCATGCTGCTGCTAGGTCCAGAGTCTCTCATGGGTCCCTGTACGGCCTCCCATTGCTGCTGTCTCCATCGCCACACTCTGCCATGTGCCACTTTCAGGTCTCCTCACACTGCTGGTGTGTTTAATTTTTTGACATAGGGTGCTGGCAGATTACGGGCCTCCCATAGCTGCTGCCAGGCCCCTAATCTGCCATAGGCCCCTATATACCGCCTCCTCATGCTGCTGCTAGGTCCAGAGTCTCTCATGGGTCCCTGTACGGCCTCCCATTGCTGCTGTCTCCATCGCCACACTCTGCCATGTGCCACTTTCAGGTCTCCTCACACTGCTGGTGTGTTGAATTTTTTGACATAGGGTGCTGGCAGATTACGGGCCTCCCATTGCTGCTGCCAGACATGTAATCTGCCATGGGCCCCCGTACCGACTCCTCATGCTGTGACGTTGCAACAAGGTGTAATTCAACCCTACATATGTTAGACCGCCTTTACGAACAGCTAAAGGCCATCACAGATTTCCTGATGTTAAAAGCGGATAAAGGTACTCCCTGTGTAACTTAGATGTCAGCCATTGTCAGCTCATGTGTGACACCTGCGCTTGCTCAGGCCCTTTGAGGAGGCCACGCTATTCGTGAGTCGGCAGGACTATGGGATGAATGAGGTCAAATCGGCCATGGGCCCCCGTACCGCCTGTTCACGCTGATGCTGGTCCCACAGTGTGACCTGGGTCCCTGTACGGCCTCCCATTGCTTCCACTCTGCCATGTACCTCTTTGAAATCTCCTCACACTCCTGCGGTTGTCCATTTTGTCATAGGTTGCTGGCAGATTAGCGGCCTCCCATAGGTGCCGCCAGGCCCCATATCGGCCATGGGCCCCCGTACCGCCTGGTCACGCTGCTGCTGGGCCCACAGTGTGACCTGGGTCCCTGTACGGCCTCCCATTGCTGCTGCCAGGAGGCAGCAGGGTCGCAGCTGTGTCAGTGGAGGCAAACGGCCACGGAGTAGAGCAGCAGCTCCACTGCAGCCTACCACCACAGCCAGTAGTGGTGCCGGTGTGCACGGAGGAAGTAGCAGTCAGCCAGTGAGGAGTAGCGGGTGCAAAGTTTCCTACTCGGCGGTGTGGCAAGTTTTCGTCAAGCCGCCCGAGGAAGTAAACGTAGCCGTATGTCGACTATGTGGCCAGAAATGCAAGCGTGGCCAGGGGGCCCATGTTGGGACTACAGCGTTGCGTCAGCATATGCAGCGTCGCCATTCGGTGGCCTGTGAAAAACGTGATAAAGATACGGCGGTTCTGCCTGCCCCAGCCCAGGGTTCCATTTTGTCATAGGGTGCTGGCAGATTAGCGGCCTTCCATAGGTTACGCCAGGCCCCATATCGGCCATGGGCCCCCGTACCTCCTGGTCACGCTGCTGCTGGTCCCACAGTGTGACCTGGGTCCCTGTACGGCCTCCCATTGCTTCCACTCTGCCATGTGCCACTTTGAGGTCTCCTTACACTCCTGCGGTTTTCCATTTTGTCATAGGTTGCTGGCAGATTAGCGGCCTTCCATAGGTGCCGCCAGGCCCCATATCGGCCATGGGCCCCCGTACCTCCTGGTCACGCTGCTGCTGGTCCCACAGTGTGACCTGGGTCCCTGTACGGCCTCCCATTGCTTCCACTCTGCCATGTGCCACTTTGAGGTCTCCTTACACTCCTGCGGTTTTCCATTTTGTCATAGGTTGCTGGCAGATTAGCGGCCTTCCATAGGTGCCGCCAGGCCCCATATCGACCATGGGCCCCCGTACCTCCTGGTCACGCTGCTGCTGAGCCCACAGTGTGACCTGGGTCCCTGTACGGCCTCCCATTGCTTCCACTCTGCCATGTGCCACTTTGAAATCTCCTCACACTCCTGCGGTTGTCCATTTTGTCATAGGTTGCTGGCAGATTACAGGCCTTCCATAGGTGCCACCAAGCCCCATATCGGCCATGGGCCCCCGTACCGCCTGGTCACGCTGCTGCTGGGCCCACAGTGTGACCTGGGTCCCTGTACCGCCTCCCATTGCTCCCACTCTGCCATGTGCCACTTTCAGGTCTCCTCACGCTCCTGCTGGTTTCCATTTTGTCATAGGTTGCTGTATGGCCTCCCATTGCTGCTGCCTCCACCGCCACACTGTGGCTCCAAACACTGGTTTTGGCCCCGTGACTGGCCAAAGGAGTGAAGTGTGCAGTGATTCTAAGATCGACGGCACTCATCTGCATGTCATACTGACAGACAGTATTATTTCTCTTCCCCAGCAGACTCCAAGGGCATTTAAATTAAAGGTACAGTGTTCTGCACTAATATTAAGTCTCTCTGAAGCCTAGAAACACCCTTTTTTAAGTTAAATTCACAGCGAATTTATTCGACTCGAATCGAATATTGTCCACAAATTCGCCGAATCAGTCGAATCGAATTTTTCATTTCTTCGCTCATCTCTAGTAACCACCTTGTCTTCAATTCATACCTTCTCTAAGGTCTACCAGGTAAACGTCCAAGCTTCTGCGGATGCAGCCTTAGGCTACAAGGTTCTTTTGGCTGAAATCTGAGCTGGGTCTTTGACCCTTGTTTGTTGGGTCTGTTTGTACTGTTCTGTTTGCCTTGTTGTTGCCCACCCATCTGATTTATTGCTTGGGGATGTCCCAGGGTCTGTAACCAGGCTGTGTCCTGTACCACATGATTAATATAAAAGGCGTTTCGATTTACCTGTGAATTCTATATCTTGGAGTACAGTACAGGACACCTCTGTTACTCTGTTATTTTACATTGCTTGCTAAAAACTGAGGTCTCACAGAGTGGTGTAGGGTTATAGGTTACACCGAAGGGGCCTGTCCAAATCATCTGAAGGTAGCAGCCTATAACCAGGGGCCTTCAAATATCCAGCCTGTGCCCTCTAATATAGGACAAGATATGAAATTTACAGGTAAGTCAAAATTCCTTTTTTTATTTTAGATAGAGTATGGAAGGGTTATAAAACCTGTCATGTTTTGCCATCTGTGTCCTATTGGGAGATTTCCCTTCACTTCCTGTCCTATAGCCAAAATAGGAAATAGGAGGAAATCCCTATAACATTAGAAAATCCCTGGGTGTCCCCAGTGGAAGATTTCCTGTCTATTTTTGTTCTGGTGACAACCCAATGTTTAGGATTTTCTTTCACTTTCCCCCGTAAATAATAAAACAAGAAAAAAGACAGAGAGACTCTCCCTAACAGGGCACAGACAGAATTAAATGCCTGATCTCTCACCACACTATCAAAAAATGTTTTTCCTTTAGCTATCATTTAAAGTATTGATGGAGCCTGGTATTCTGAGGAAGGCTCAGCCTTTTTAAATGCTATGAATATTTTAACCCTGAAATATAACAACAAAAAGAACTGATATGGAGCAGATTAAGTAAAAACCTAAAAGGTGTCTCTAGGTCCATAAATAAGGACCTGGCAGCAGAGCATATTAAACATATCTGCTAAAGGAAAGCTTACTGGCCAAAAGGCCATAATGAAGAAATAGAGGTCAGTACAGTTTTATAACCGTGGTTGTGTCAGCTATTGGATACAGTTATACCTCTTTGTATAACAATGAGAGGAGTATTTAATATCATGAGTGTCCTCCCCCCAACATGAGATTGCTGGGATTCTTCAGGGACATCGGGTTAATGAGTCTTTCTAGGAACAGTATCTGATTTTCTTAGTTTCTTTTCTCATCTACAGTACATATAATATAGTATATTAGTCATATCTCACATATATTTCATTTTCCATCTTTTATAGGTTACTTTAACAACAGGTAAAGAGCTCCTTATTGATATGTTTGCACTAAAATTGTAGGGTTGCTAAAGAGATAATGTCATACCAATGTAATTTGCAGTGTTTATTTGTTTTTATTTTATACATCTGTATTTTTAATAATTTTTTATGTACTGGTACTTAATACTTCTGTTTTTTCAAGGAGGCCATTTGTCCACAAAAGAGTTAAGAGTTAAGCTTCTGTAAGTACTTGGCGTTTTTATATTACGGGTTTTTAATAGTTTTTAGTACTTTATAACTATAGACAAAACTTTTTTTAGTATGTTTTGGATAGAGTGGAGAGGGATTAGAACACCTGTCAGTTTTTATTACTGTACTGTGCCCCTGTTAAGGAGATTAACCCTCTCTATTTGTCCTGTTTACCATTATAATTGAAAGTGAAAGTAAAAGATAAATCCCAAATTTTGTGTTGTCCCCAGAAAATTAATAGAGGGGAAATCTTCCAATGAGGACACTAGTTCTGGTGACCTGGGGGTCCCCAATGAATTACGTTAATTTGCAGGGATTTCCGCTCACTTCCTGTTTGGCTATGGGACAGGAAGTGAAGGGAAATCTCTGCAATGGGACACCATGGTGAAAAAAATCTGACAAGAGTTATGACCCACCCTTGCTCTATCCAAAATGAAAAAAAAAAGTTTTGCCTACAGTTCTACTTTAAGCTTTCCTTTGTTTTATCATTGTTATTTGCTCATCTAAGTCCTGGTTCGGCATCTTTTTAATTATGCGCCCGACTGGCAGGGGTTTGTTGTCCTCCAGATTGCTGGTACTCATAAATACACTTTTCCAATGTGGTGGGCAGAACCAGAAACTCCAGCACACAAAAAAAAATCACCAAAACAGTCCCCAAAACACTGTCAGGTACTTTATCTCCCCATCATCCATCAAAAATTTAAATGTCAATATTAAAGTAGAAGTGTGGCATTGTAAAGAAATAAACATTCATGCTCCCCTCTGTGGCTGCAGCACTGCTGCAGGCCAGCTCTAACCCCAAGGGCTTAATGGTGACATGACCACTGATCGATCAGTTCTAGGTCAAATCTGAGCAGAGAACGGTGACTGTCAGTCACCACTCTCTGCTCTGCCCCTCCAGCACTCTCTAGAGTTCCGGGCTATGAAGAGTGCGGGAGCGTCTGGCTTCCGCAGTGTGCTGAAGGGCTGAGCTAGCTGCCCATTAGGCATCCAGGTGAATCCAAACATTATTGTTGGGCAGCACATTGGCTAAATGGTTAGCACTTCTGCTTGGCAGTACTAGGGTTGTTGGTCAAATCCCAACCATGGAACCACCTGCCTGGAGTTTGCATGTTCTCCCTGTGCCTGTGTGGGTTTCCTCCAGGTACTCCGGTTTCCTCCTACACTCCACAGACATGCTGGTAGGTTAATTGGCTCCTGTCTAAATTGGCCCCAGTATGTGTATGTATGAATGTAAGTTAGGGACCTTAGATTGTACGCCCCTTGAGGGTTAGGGACTGATGTGAATGTACAATATATATGTAATGCACTGCATAAATTGACGGAACTATAAACTGTAATTAAAAAATGTAATAAATAAATTATTGGAAGGATCCTTCCAGAGCCTATCCCAGCTCCATGACATCAGTCAACAGTAGGCTTTAGCCCGCTGTTGACAGATTCTGGGTCAAAGGAAAGCACAAGTAAGTGCACTCTTGTGACCTACAGGAGAAGTTTTACCATGACAGCTCTGGACATACTTCTGTTTTAAGAAGACTGTTTGCTTTAATCACACAGTCCTCAACCAATGCTGTGAACAGGACAAATAAACATTAGGATGTGCTGAGACTTGTAGTTTCACAATAGCAGGAGCACAGCAGGTTTCCTTCTGTCATCAATACCCTGGAAAGTTGTTAAGGTCAATTCCAATCCTGGCAGCCACTATCTAGACCTACTTAATTAAATGCATATGTGTATTAATCCTTGGAGTATTGTAGAGCTGACAGTTCTTCTTACATTTATCCAAGACTTTTCAGCATGAATATTTAACTTTAGCGAAAGTTTTTTTTGCAATTAATAATGAAGTAATGTATAATATGAGTGTGTGTCATCTATTGTTCCAAACCAGTTTCCAGACTCATAACAGCATTAAAAGCTTTTCAGTGACAACCTGCCTGTGTTTGTTGTGGACACCACAGTATTGGAAGCACATAATTTATTATTATGTTTACAGTGCTTTATTTTCTGGTTGAAAGCAAATTTAATAGGAAAGTCCTTTAAAATGTTTCAAAAATCCTGTCCAAATTTCTCATCTCCAAGTATTTCCTCAAAAAGTATTCTAGATTACCTTAAAAAGTTTGTATTCATTGTTTGTTTTCTTATGTGTCGGATAGCTCGAGGGAAAGGTTTTTTGTTTTGCTATCTGTGTCCCAGTATTATTATACAGTATTTATATAGCGCCAAAAAGTTTGCTCAGCGCTGTACAGAGTAGTGGGGTACAGTACATGAGACAATACAGTAACAAAACAGTATACGAGGGGTTCGAGGGCCCTGCTCGAGCTTACAATCTAGGAGGGAGGGGATAGTGGCACAGGAGGAAGTGGCTGTGGGGGATGGAGTGGTAGGAGGAGTGGAGGAGATCGACTGTTAGGTGAGGGTGGGGTAGGCTTCCTTGAAGAGATGGGTTTTCAGGGTGCGCCTGAAGGTGGGAAGGGTAGGTGACAGTCTGATGGATTGGGGTAGTGAGTTCCAGAGGATGGAGGAAGTCCTGGAGAAGTCCTGCATCAGGCGTGGGAGGAGGAGACCAGGGAGCTAGAAAGTAGGAGGTCTTGTGAGGAGCGAAGAGTGCGGGTTGGGTGGTATTTGGGTATCAGGTCGGTGAGGTAGTTTGGGGCAGTGTTATGAATGGCTTTGTAAGTCAATGTTAGTAGTTTGAATTTAATGCGTTGGGCAATCGGGAGCCAGTGGAGGGAATGACAGAGGGGGGTGGCAGATGCGGAGCGGTTGGTAAGGTGGATGAGTCTGGCCGCTGAGTTCAGGATAGACTGAAGCGGGGATAGTCTGTGATGAGGTAGGCAGGTGAGGAGGGAGTTGCAATAGTCGAGAGATAATAAGGGAGTGTATGAGTCGTTTAGTAGTGTCTGGGTTTAGGAACGAGTGTATTTTGGAGATGTTGCGGAGGTGGAGCCTGCAGTAAGGGGATTTTCCCCTCACTCTGCATCTCGGAGCCACATTGGTAAGCAAGAAACAAATCTCTCCAACATTAAGAGAAATGCCTTCTTATATAATTATCACTGAAACAGGTTTCCCAAATGGAATATTTCCCCCATTCTGTTTTAGTGAGAACTGTAAATGCTTGAAATACAGTATGTACCACCTTCTGTCCCAAAATAGAAAGAAAAATAAAGAGTACATCATCAGTGTAACCTAGACTACAATAAAAATCAGTCAGTGGTTAAACCTTGCCTACCCTATACATGCTAATATAGCATCTACACAAAATTCTTGGTTCATAGATATTGCAATAAATGCTAATGCAGGTTAAATTGATGCATCTCAGGACAGTCCCTGCTACATCAGCTAACAGTCAAAATTTATGTATGTAAAGCTCTAACAATGAATTTCTCTTATTTGCTCCCTTTAGGTCTGTTAATCCGGTATCTGTTGATCCTGCAGAAATCCTGGTATTTGCAAGTTCTCTCAGGTAGCTTAATCAGCCCTTCTCAGTTTGCCTCTGTGAACTTCTGATCTCCCTCCTTGTGGTCCTAACAGACTAAGGCTGCTTTCACAGTGATCTGTTTTTCTTCCGCTTTTGCGTTAAAAAAAAAAAAATCTGAAGAAAAATGTGTGATGATGTATTCCTATGAAGATCTCACACTGATCTGTTGTGGATCCAGTGCGTCCTGCTTTCTAGGTGAAGGATTGGTGCAGTTAAAAAAAAAAAAAAACAGCAAAAACGCACCTCTCCATTTACATCAATTGAAAACATGGCAAAAAAGCATCCGCTTTTGTGTTAGATACACTTGGACCAAATTGTAGTAACAATTAAGGGGAGCTGTAGAATTTACACTTGTTCTAGGTGTTTTGAATTCTGAGATCTAACACACTGTGTAATTTTACCTTAGAGTGGACCTGAACCCAAAATTAGAACATTTGCTTTGTTATAGGGAAAAAATATACAGTTGCAAGAAAAAGTATGTGAACCCCTTGGGATTACGTGGAGTTTTGCATGAATTGGGCATAAAATGTGCTCTGAACGTCATCTAAGTCACAACAATAGAAGAACACAGTTTGCTGAACATAATACTACACAAACATTAGATGTTGCTATGGTTTAATTGCACATAACATGTAAACATTCACAGTGCAGGGAGGAAAAAGTATGTGAACCTTTGGACTTAATAACTGGTTGACCCTCCTTTGGCAGCAATAACCTCAACCAAACGTTTCCTGTAGTTGCAGATCAGACCTGCACAACGATCTGGAGTCATTTTGGACCACTCCTCTTCACAAAACTGTTTCAGTGTAGCAATATTCTTGGGATGTCTGGTGTGAATCGCTCTCTTAAGGTCATGCCACAGCATTTCAATGGGGTTGAGGTCAGGACTCTGACTGGGCCACTCCAGAAGGCGTATTCTGTGCTGTTGCAGCCATTGTTTTGTTGAATTACTTGTATGCTTTGGGTCATTGTCCTGTTGCATCACCCATCCTCTGCCGAGCTTCAATTGGCGGACAGATGGTTGTACGTTTTCCTGCAAAATGTCTTGATAAACTCTGGAATTCATTTTCCCATCAATGACAACAATCCGTCCAGGCCCTGAGGCAGCAAAGCAGCCCCAAACCATGATGCTCCCTCCGCCATGTTTCACAGTGGGGATGAGGTTTTGATGTTGGTGTGCTGTGCCTTTTTTTCTCCACACATAGTGTTGTGTGTTCTTCCCAAACAACTCAATCTTGGTTTCATCTGTCCACAGTATATTTTGCCAGTAGTGCTGTGGAACATCCAGGTGCTCTTTTGCAAACTTCAAACGTGCTGCAATATTCTTTTTGGACAGCAATGGCTTCCTCCGTGGTGTCCTCCCATGTACTCCATTCTTGTTTAATGTTTTCCTTATTGTAGATGTGTCAACAAAAATGTTAGCATGTGCCAGAGATTTCTGTAGGTCTTTAGCTGACACTCTGGGATTCTTCTTTACCTCATGCAGCATTCTGCGCTGTGCTCTTGCAGTCATTTTTACAGGACGACCACGCCTAGGGAGAGTAGCAACAGTGCTAAACTTTCTCCATTTGTAGACAGTCTGTCTTACCGTGGACACATGAACATCAAGGCTTTTGGAGATACTTTTGTAACCCTTTCCAGCTTCATGCAAGTCACCAATTCTTGATCGTAGGTCTTCTGAGAGCTCTTTTCTGCGAGGCATGGTTCACATCAGACAGTGCTTCTTGAAACCAGTAAACCCAAAACAGGTGTGTGTTTTTTAAGGGCAGGACAGCTGTCAGCAACACATCCAATATCATCACACTGATTGGAGTCAAGGTTGGCTCACTCCTGGCTCCAATTAGCTCTGGGAGAAGTCATTAAGCTAGGGCCTCACATACTTTTTCCTCCCTGCACTGTGAATGTTTACATGTTATGTGCAATTAAACCATGGCAACATCTAATGTTTGTGTAGTATTATGTTCAGCAGACTGTGTTCTTCTATTGTTGTGACTTAGATGACGTTCAGAGCACATTTTATGCCCAATTCATGCAAAACTCCACGTAATCCCAAGGGGTTCACATACTTTTTCTTGCAACTGTACATTTAATTGTGGCATAAACAGTACCCTGAATAATTTTCATTGAATACCTTCTGAAAAATCATAGTGCATTTCCTGATAGACTATATTGCTAAAGGTATTGGGACACCCCTCCAAATCATTGGATTCAGGTGTTCCAATCACCTCCATGGCCAAAGGTGTATAAAATCAAGCACCTAGGCATACAGACTGCTTCTACAAATTATCTACAGATTAGCATAACAACAGTGCATAGAGAGCTTCATGGAATTGGTTGCCATGGCCGAGTAGGTGCATCCAAGCCTTACATCACCAAGTGCAATGCAAAGCGTCGGATGCAGTGGTGTAAAGAACGCCGCCACTGGACTCTAGAGCAGTGGAGATGTGTTCTCTGGAGTGACAAATCACGCTTCCCTGGGTTTGGCGGTTGCCAGGAGAACATGCTTTAGTGCGTTGTGCCAAGTCTAAAGTTTGGTGGAGGGGGGATTATGGTGTGGGGTTGTTTTCCAGTGAAGGGAACTCTTAAGGCAATTTGCAGATGGCCCCTTCCTGTTTCAACATGACTGTGCACCAATGCACAAAGCAAGGTCCATAAAGACATGGATGAGAGAGTTTGAGGTGGAGGAACTTGACTGGCCTGCACGGAGTCCTGACCTCAACCTGACAGAACACCTTTGGTATGAATTAGAGCGGAGACTGCGAGACAGGTTTTTGACCGAAGTCAATGCCTGACCTCACAAATGCGCTTCTAGAAGAATGGTCAAACATTCCCATAGACACACTCCTAAACCTTGTGGACAGCCTTCCCAGAAGAGATGGAGCTGTTATAGCTGCAAAGGGTGAGCCAACTCAATATTGAACCCTCTGGTCTGATTACTCTTGATTTCACCAGAGATGGTTGTGCGTGAAAATCCCAGTCGATCATCAGTTTTTGAAATACTCATGTAGCACCCTCCTAGTTAGCTAGGGGGAGCTATCTGATTATTTGTCTAAACAGGCTGATTAGCAGCCTGGGCAACAGTCAGCTGGGGCAAATTCAGGTCAGGGCTGAGAGGCTCAATTTCTTGATACCTCCCCCTGCTCTAGAATATTGGAGAAGATTCTAGAAGCAGTGGGCGGGGGTGAGGAGGGGCTAGTCTGTATACTCAAGGAACTCTACCCAATCCTGAAGGAGGAGGCTTGGCATGGGACCAGAGAAGACCTTATGTATGACTGAGCCTGCTCAGCAGCAGGAGAGTTCAGGTAGAAGATTTGAGGAAGACTGAGATGCAAGAGCCTGGGAGGAGGCCCAGTGGGAAGGGACTTATCTACAGGCAGGAAGCTGCAAAGGAGGATCACTCAGCCTCACTGGCCCCAGAGCAAGGGCCACCTGTAGGTCAGAAAGAAGCCAGCCCAGCAGGAGGCCTGAACACAGCCACCTACCTACACCAGCTCACAGGAGAAAGACTGAGTGAGTAATCCTACACCCCCTGGGTCAGTTAGGGGGAAAAGAGCACTCTGGTGGGAAACCTGATTAGCTCCTTACCCAGGACTGTTCAACTTACTGTGTCAGGCACTGGATCCCCTTGCCCAGGGATTCCCTCAGGCAGCTGGACAAGAGAAGGATTTATCTGGGGTCTGGGATAGTACACTAGGAGCTCTCCAAAGAAGAGAAACCCTTCTATGGACTTGTACATAGTTGCTAAGGAGTTTGTCCTCAGTTCACTGTTCCTTGGATATACCATACACTTCTTACCCCATCCAAGTTCAATACCCCTAATAAAAAAAAAAAAACAAGTTCAAGGACTGTTTGCTGTCTCCAGACAGTCTTTGGAAAATGCTTGTTGCCTGGCTGTACAGGACTATAGGGGAACCCAATTCTTCAGCAACTCCTGACTGGCACCAATAATTGTGACATGTTCAAAGTCACTTAAATCCCCTTTCTTCCCATTTTTGATGCTCGGTTTGAACTTCAGCAAGTCATTTTCAGCACATCTAGATGCCTAAATGCATTGAGTTACTGTCATGTGATTAGCTGATTAGCAATTTGTGTTACCAAGCAATTGAACAGGTGTACTTAATAAAGTGGCCGGTGATAGTATATCTTACATACATTTTTAACAAAACTTCCATTTTCTTATGCAGAACACAGTACCTGTGTAAGGTGATATTAAAGACAATTAAAAAAGTAAATAACAAACATATATTACTTACCTCCTCTATGCAGTGGTTTTACACAGAGCAATCCAGATCTAATCTTCTCGGGTCCTTTACAGCACTCCTAGCCCCTCCCTCCTGCCATATGGGAATTCACACACAAAGCCATGGCTTGGCCCCGCCTCCTCTCTCCTCATTGGCTCCTAGCTGTGATTGACAGTTTCTGTCTCAGCCAGTGAGGAGGGAGAGTCCCCTGAGAGCCGAAGCTCTTGTGCATATCGCTAGAACTTGATGGGGTTTGGGTAAGTATTGGAGGGGTAAATTTATAAAGGATCCACTGAGAAATCTCAAAGAATTTTTAGTGTTATTTGCTCAAGTGACATTCATCTGCATTTGCCTGGCATGCTACATTATGCTATTTATAATAGGAAGACTGTGACCCAGGGATTGTAGCAGCCAATGAACAGCTATGAAATGTCATAAATACATTAAGATATGACAACAGCTTGTAAGCTTCCATGATACTTGCTGGCAGGACCTCGCCATACCACTAAAACGGTTTTACACTGTTTCAGCACCAAGAGGGTAAACTGTCTTTATTTTTGTGCCCTTCCTCCTATAGAGCTAATCAGTTCAGCATAGCAGGCATGTAATATTAACATAGAAAGTGAGCAATGAGTGTGCAGCCCCCTGCTATATTGATACCGGCCCACATGCCCTTCTGCACGAAGGGAAGGGGAGTGCTTCTAGGATAAAAATCCTGGAAGTGTTGAACCTGTAAAAAAAAAACGTTCAGCACTCTTCATAGACAGTCATTCAATTTTTTTTTTAACAGCTCAACCAGGAACCAGGCAAATGGGTTGAGGAAATGTCAAGTGAATGTGCAGAGAAGGCAATAAGAAGGTGATTCTCCTTTGTTATATGGGGTATATGTTACAGGAAAGACCTTCTCCTATTGATGAAAAGAAGTCAGGAAATGTAATTTTAACTGGGCAAATGTTGCACGCATTTTCAATAATTTGCCTTTTTTACACAAGGAAAGTCTTGCCCAAAAGATGTTGGGCAAATTGCCCAATAAATCATTTATAACCCTACATTTCCTAAGATATAATACTCTTATTTATCAATGAAAGGCAGTTAATTTTAGGCTGCTGTGAAATGAGGACAAAACTTTAAGTATTAGAATATTTTATTCACCATCTGGAGTTAGTTAAAATGTTGATATAGAGAAATTAAAGGATATTTTTGTTTTTATAAGCCATAAGTTGGTCAAAGCAAAGGATGTAGTGGAAATTGAAGACATGGGCAAAAAAAGAGAAAGTCGTCAGAGTATACAAACAACTAGAAACTGCTTTTATGTAGGAAAAACAAACCTCAGATTTCAAAAACTATTTAATATGATCAAATGCTACAGTGTTATAGAGGAGTAATTAAAGATTAAAGCTTAAAGTGTAGTCAATACTTATGCACTCTGCTAGTCAATGTCCATCAGATACTTGAAGAGTAAATCCACACAGAACAGATATCTTGACGTGAGGTATGGTTCAGCACCCCTCTGGACATTACCTGCTTCTCGGAGCCCTAGAGAGGACATATATTTTCTAAAAAAAAGATGAAAGAAAATGATGTAGCCAGCTTAATGTGTAGTCAATACTTATGCACTCTGCTAGTTAATGTCCATCAGATACTTGAATAGTAAATCCACACAGAACAGATATGTTGACATGAGGTACAGTATGGTTCAGCACCCCTCTGGACATTACCTGCTTCTTGGAGCCCTAGAGAGGACATATCTTTTCTTCCATTGCTCAGTAGTTATAGGTTGAGCATGATATTTTTGACAAGCAGGTGTTTTCATGTACCTAAAACTGGCCACACACTATACAATCTGGCTGTATACTCTGTACAATTTTCTTTAGATTTATGAAAACTATGTCTTATGAGGACAGATCCCTTATTGTATCAAATCAAACAGGCACTCACATTACATAGTTGATGTAGATCTGAAGGAGGTTTCACAATCAGAATGAGTAGTGCCTGATCAGTTTATTTGTGATGTTCTTATGTCACTAAGGAGGCTACAAGAACAGAAAAGCTATACTCTCTGTAGGTTCCCCATTCCATACTAATATATGGAAAAATCACTTTTATTTGGCAGTAGTTTGAAGAATAAAGCAGTGCTCAGCAGTATCATACAGTATCTATATTACAGGACCCCATAGTAAAATTGTGATGGTGATGTAATGAACCTGGTCTTGCTCAATCAAAAACAGAAATTTGTTAAAATGGAGTAAGTTTTGTAGCATGAAAGTATATTTACAAAATAGCATCTCATTCATTGGCCTCACTTTGACGACCCAAAGGCAATGTAAATGCAACCTGCGGTTTTGTAATTACGTACAGATTCTTCCACCTTCTCATTACTGAACTCACATGTGCTCCTCAATCTATATCAGTCTGATGTTGGAGATATGTAAAATGGACAGGACCGCAGCGCGCAAGCCATCTTAAGAGCAAAAACAAGATTCAGGTATGTATCACTTTTGTGACTGAGGTTGGGGTGTTCTTTCCATTGATAAGACTGAAGCAGGCCAGAGACAGCTATCTATCTTTATAAATAAAAGGGGTATTTCAGAAGAAACTATATCATGTTTTTTTAAGAGAGTAGTTTAGAAATACATTTATACAAATGATTGTATGTGGGGGATTCTTGGGTGTTTAGAATATAGGTAGGAAAAATATATAACTTATTTGGGGTTTTGAAAGGGTAATAGTATTGTCTTGGATTTAAGCGGAATAGCATCATTCATTATTACCTGCACTCTGGACAATGAGTCTGCATCTTTTTGTTGCCAATCAATTGTCCATTGAGTAGCAAATAGCATAGAGTAGTGTCACCTCACCTGATGGAAGAGATGTGCAAATCACCAAACTGATAGACCTATAACATTCTTTTGCAGGTAAAACAGCATATACAGTATTTCATGTGTTGCTGAAGGTATGAGATATAAGTCGTTATCAAGTTGCATTACTAAAAAAATGTCTACTACAGTTCCCAGATGTCATTCTTGCCCATTTATTTAAACAGACCCACAATTATTCAAAGTGGTTGTAAACATCTAACATGAAATATGAACAAAGCACGTCCTTCTATAGTGTGTATTTGTCTCTGTCAAAAGCACTGATTGTGAGTTCTCTCTGCTGCCTTGTTCCTCTTATCTGCATGAATCACTTCTGATAGCTTTTCCTGACATCAAGAGATGAAAAAGGTAATGTGGGAGGAGAGCTCCAGCGCACGGCCTCAGTTGTGCATGTTCCTATGTACTGTTAAGAGAGGAGGGGTGGGGTTCCATCCCTCCAATCATGGCTCAGAGCTCTCCTCACTGAGCTCTGCAGGTTGGGACTTCAAATCTCCCCCCCCCCAGCTTTTTAGAGCTGAGAGATGCTATGCAAAATGTGTGTTTTAAAAAAACTGTAGAGAAGAGATGGCTGCAGATAAATCAGTAAAAATTACAGTATGTAGGAGGATTTGTTTAATCTCTGTATATTATCTGAGGCCAGTCACATCACTGGGTATATGAAGGGTTTATAACAACTTTAAACCTAATGTTGATTTTTAAATAGAGACCTCAGAAATGATTCATTGAGTGAAGGTTTGAGTGTTGTGAGTAGACTACATTTTGCTCTGTACCTTCTGCAGCTCTGCTTCTATTAATCATTTGCCCTCCTGAGGATTTACCCCCCTTCCTGAGCAGGCCATTTTTTGCGTTACGGCGCTGCGTTACTTTGACTGACAATTGCGCTGTCATGTAACGCTGCACCCCAATTAAATTTACGTCCATTTTTTCCCACGAATTGAGCTTTCTTTTGGTAGTATTTTATCGCCTGTGCGTTTTTTTATTTTGTTTATAAAAAAAATAACGACAATTTTGAGAAAAAAACTATATTTTTTAGTTTTTGCTATTAAACATGTCCAGTAAAAAATTTTAAAAAATCTAATTTTGTCATAAATTTACAGCAAAATGTATTCTGCTACATGTCTTTGCTAGAAAAAAATCTGAATATGTGTAAATTAATTGGTTTACGTGAAAGTTATAGTGTTTACAAATGGCGGTATATATACTGGGATTTGTTTTTAATTTTTTATTTTTACTAGTAATGGTGGCGATCAGCGACATCCCCAGTGACACCAATACAGTGATCAGTACTAAAAATAAGCACTGACACTGCACATTACATTACATTACATCTCGTTTATATAGCGCCAAAGGGTTTGCTCAGCGCTGTACAATAGAGGGGTGGACAATACGTGAAACATTACAGCACCTACAAGCAGCACACGAGGGGTTATAGGGCCCTACACTTTCGAGCTTACAATCTACGAGGGAGGGGGTAGTGGTACAGGAGGAAGTGGCTGTGGGGGATGGAGTGGTAGGAGGAATGAAGGAGAGCAGCAGTTAGGTGAGGGTGGGGTAGGCTTCCCTGAAGAGGTGGGTTTTCAGGGAGCGCCTGAAGGTGAGGAGGGAAGGTGACAGTCTGATGGATTGGGGTAGCGAGTTCCAGAGGATGGGGGAGGACCTGGAGAAGTCTTGCAGATGTGCGTGTGAGGAGGAGACCAGGGAGCAAGATAGAAGGAGGTCCTGTGAAGAGCGAAGGGTACGGGTAGGGTGGTACTTGGGAATCAGGTTGGTGAGGTAGTTAGGGGCAATGTTGTGAAGGGCTTTGTAGGTCAGAGTGAGTAGTTTGAATTTGATGCGTTGGGCGATAGGGAGCCAGTGGAGGGATAGGCAGAGGGGGGTGGCAGAGGTGGAGCAGGTAGTGAGGTGGATGAGTCTGGCCGCTGAGTTCAGGATGGTCTGAAGTGGGGAGAGCCTGCACTGGGGTAGGCCGGTGAGGAGGGAGTTGCAGTAGTCAAGGCGTGAGATAATCAGGGAGTGTACGAGTAGTTTAGTGGTGTCTGGGGTAAGGAAGGTGCGTATTTTGGCGATGTTCCGGAGGTGGAGCCTGCATGTGTTTGTAAGTGATTTGCACTAATGGCACTGGGCAGGAAGGGGTTAACATGAGTGGATCAAAGGGTTAACTGTGTGCTGGGAGTGTTTTACTAGGGAACTGTGTGCTTCACTGTAATCACACTGCTTCACTGTAATCACACAGCAGTGTGCCTGAGCTGACAGGGAGGAAAACTATTAGTAAACAAAACAGTTCTCCTCCCCGTCGGAGATCCTTGGAAATCACTGGGCTCCGGCGAGTAATCACTGGCCGGGACCCAGTGATTGACAGCCGTGGCTGAGAATGGTGGTGCGGGTAGGGCGCTCTCACCCCCTACCCAGAAATGCAAAATCACATATATATACAGGGTGGCCAGGAAGTGGTTAAGGATGAAGTGACTTATGGAACTAGTTTGCTGCATCTGTATGTCATGTGGCCTTTAAAATTGTGCTTTTAGATTACTATGGGCCTGACACCTAGTGAACACAAAAAAAGGAGCAAACCAATAGGACTTTGAGATTGCTCAGTTAAGAAATCTCATGAGATGCAGTATACTGTATGCTTTGTACTCATCTACTTTGTGATATTGCTCTTTAAAATGTAACTCCACATGTTTGCACATTGTTGAAGTACAACTGAACTTTCATATTAAATCACCTAAATACATTCCAAGTGTATCAAAACAAGGTGTTCAAAGTCTAACAGTTAATATCTTTAGAAAGTAGCCACAGCATGAGTAGAAAAGCCCATCCTCTGCCCCAGTGCTGTAAAAAAAGAAGCACCCTTTATTGTAACATTCATTACAGCCCTTTCAATAAAGTATTCGTGGAGCTAAAAAAAAGCACCCCCTTGCTCTCTGTGTGAAAGCAGCGGTCTCTCTGCAGAGGCCCACCATATGCTAAGTCACAACTAGTACTCTACAATCACCAAAGGCACAAAGTTTGCTGATTGGAGAGCTCAATGTCTGACTCACAGGGGATGTATCAGACCTCTGCAGATAGCCCATTATTTCCGCACAGAAAGCAAGGATCCGCCTTTGCAGTATGCTGTCTTTTCTGTTCTTCTAAAGTAAGCAAACTGTAGGATTTTGGACATACCTTGTTTTGATGCACCTGGAATGCTTTAATTGATTTAAACTGAAGTTCAATTGATCTTTCACAGTTTTTGATATACCAGGGCAGTGGGATTATGTAGTTTGAAAATACAGTATATTATTTATCTTTAATGTTTAATTGTATTCTAGCTATATAAGCCGTTCAGCTATTCAGTGTGCACAACTGGAAAAGTAACCGTGAAGTTGCCTGTCAGAGATCTACAGGTACCTGCATTTGTCACTGGAATATTTTATGTGGAATGTGTTTAGGAAAATAAATATTCTGCTATGATGAATTATTAAAAAGCAGTACAAAGTAAAATAATAGTCCGAGAAGTCACAGCCCATGCAAGAGTAGTGTTTTTTTATTTCTCCAAGGAGATCCACTGGGAAGATTTCTCTGCATTTGAGTTCCAAGGCCTGTACACCTGCATCAGCTATTAAAAGCAGATTTACTCTCACTTTCTACATTTTTAAAATATTTTAAATTATGGAGGATGCCACAGTGAGACTGAGCACCCTTTTAGAAGTAAGACTTCAAAGGTGAGTAGGGACCAAATAGAGAACAATGACAGGGAGATTAGAAAAAAAGTACAGGTTGCAACAAAGCTACTTACTTTCTTCAGTAAAACCTGTTCTCTCACCCATTGAGGGACACAGGAAGTCTGAAACCATTGGGTTATACTGCCGCCTACAGAAGGATTGGACATTGAGACAAAACAACTGTTAACTCGCTGGACTTTGAATGTGGTATGGTTGTTGGTGCCAGGTGGGCTGGTCTGAGTATTTAAAAAACTGCTGATCTACTGGGATTTTCCCGCACAATCATCTCTGGGGTTTACAGAGAATGGGTCCAAAAAAACAATATCCAGTGAGCGGCAGTTGTGTGGATGAAAATGCCTTGTTGATGTAAGAGGTCAGAGAAGAATGGGCAGACTGGTTGCTGCGACATTCAGATGGTAGGGTCAGAATTTAGCGTAAACAACAGGAAAACATGGATCCATCCTGCCTTGTATCAATGGTTCAGACTGCTGGTGGTGGCGTAATGGTGTGGGGGATATTTTCTTGGCACTAGCAAGGTATACCTAATAAAGTGGCTGGTGAGTGTATATTTGTTGTGGACATTGAAGTTTTAGTGGAATATTAGGTAAGACAAATAGACACATTTGATTTATTTATTTTTATTTTTGGTTGAAAGAAGCAGCGCAGCATTTCACATTCACGTTTATTATGGGAACACAATCTAATGCAAGCAGCAGCTTCACTTATTGTTTATTACATGTATAATTAGTGGCGCAGGAGTGACACCCATTTTTGTCATTTTTAGGTTCTCTTCATTGAGACATCAGGGATATAAAGGACCCCTGATGTCTCATCTATCCTCCGGTGTAGATGATGGAATAGAAATTGTGTTCCATTAGCTTCTTCCCAAACCAGTATGGCTAGTGAAAGTGACACGCAGACCCAGGGGTGACTTTTGACAAGTTGCTTCCAGGTCAGTAACAGGAAAGGGTAGCCATTGAAGGGATATTCCACACTGGGATGTATGGAAATGACCGGGAGACTGCACAGCCTTCCAACTGCTTCCATCTGACAGCCAGCAGTCGGCTTGTCAGATACATGCACACTCCCGATGGCTGCAGCGCGGGTAAAACTACCAGCTGCCACCCACATAATTTCTATGTCCATGGCAGTGAAAGGGTTAAAGGACCTATAGAGTAGGTGATTGTGGAAGGCCAAGCACATCATTTTAGCTGCCTCTATCTCTGGATCTACTGAGTGTTTTGACATGTGGTTTTCACTAAAGGTAACTGCTGCTTATTTATTTTACTATTTTTCCATGTACTCATTGTAGCATCTGCCAGACTGTTCAGATCCCAGGTTTGTGACAGTTCTTTTTAAGGTTCATCAGTGTTACTTAAGGCCTGAAGAATGAAATGTGGGCTGAAAGGTGATATTTCTTGCTGCCCACAGCAACCATTAAGCTTCTTATTTTTAAACCTGGAGTGTGAAAGATGAATATTTGCTACAGACAACAACACATTTGACATTTAAGGAATTTAGGTATCTGTTTATCAATATTTTCACTCTACAGGGTGTCCCTAAAGTCTGGACACATAAGAAATATATTACTATATGTGTGTCACATCACTATATCGGCTCACCAGACCTTAACTCCCCTCGACTACTTTTTTTGGGTATGCTAAAGAAGAAGGTGTACCCAATGAAAATCACAGATATGAATTACTTGAAGGAACGCATCATGAATGAATGTGCTCAAATTGGTGGAAATGTGGAATTATTGCATCGAGTTCATTTAAACCTTGCAAAGCACATGGAACTTGCATCACAAATTGTGAAAATCACATTAAAGATGTTATTGATTAATATTCCAATTGAATAAAATGTTGTTGAAAAATGTATTGACATTTATTGAAAAGATGCATTTTACCTATGTGCCCAGACTTTAGGGACACTCTGTACATTCATACAATAATCACCCACAATTCACATAACTTTCACATAAGGTTTAATTAGAAAATGTATTAATCTTCGTGAAAGTTATATGGATTGTGGGTGATAACTTGTAGGACTTTTATCAATAACATCTATTAGTACATATGGCAAGTGAAATTTTCCATCTTACACATTCTATGTTCTGACTATTATTATTAATATTACTACATTGACGCAAATGCAGATGTAAGATTCTCCAGGTTAGCAGTTTTTTTTTACAGAGGCTGAGTAGCAGCCTAGGAATGAGTCAGCCTGGGGAGTTGGGTTAACTCAGGACAGGCTTGGAGGCTCTAACAGGTCACAGCTTCTGGAGCCCTCCCACCTCTCCAAAAACCTGATTGCTTTCAGGAGGAGGGATGGAGGAGGCCCAGATCTGCATGTTTGAGGGACCCTGGCCAATCCCCTAGCACGAGGCTGGGCATGATGACCAGGGCAACCCTCAAATGTAGCAGAGCCAGGGGGGGAGGTGTGCTGTGCCTGGTGGAAGATGGATTGAGGAAGGCTGGAGTGAGGAGCCTGGGAGGGGACCCCAGGGAGGGGAGCCCACAGCAGGCAGGATTCCAAAAGGAAGGAAGACCTGTGAAACAGGGAAGGAGCTAGCCCAGCATAAGGCCTGAAGGCAGCCACCAACCCACCAAGCAAATAGGGAAAGACAGAGTGAGTACTCCTACACCCCCCCGGGCCAGATAAAGGGAGAGGGCGGTCAGGTGTAATACCTAACTAGTCTTCATCCTGGACTGTTCTAAATCAACAGCTTTTGGGCCCCCTTGCCCAAGGATACCCTCAGGCAGCTGGGTGAAGAGGAGGATTCATCTGGGGTCTGAGGAGGTACACCAAAGAGTTTTTGGTGCTCTTAAATGAGAGACTGTTTCTTTCCACATTTTGTACATAGTTGGCAGAAAAGTTGTCCTCAATTTTACAGTTCTCTTGGGCAACTCGTGTACCCCTAGACCCCATCCAAATTCTTAACTCCTTAATAAAATCACAAATTCAAGTCCAAGGACTGTTTACTGACTCTGAATGCAAAGTGTGGAAAAATGCATGTTGCCTGGCTGTGCAGAGGTTTAGGGGGACCCAAAACACAGCGACTCCTAAAGGGTTAGTGCTACACACATGAGAGAGATGTAGTCTGATATTGTCCTGTTATTTTTCAAGTGATCACTGTGCTTATTATTGTGTTCATTAGCCTAGGTTCACACTACAATGGTGCAGTAAATCCCATGTGATTCGCACAGGAACCGCACCGCATTCCTGTACAAATCACATGCAATTTGTATGCGGTGCAATTAGAGCCATACATTTTGTATGGCTCTATTTGCACCGCACCAGCACCAAAAATGTGCAGGACCCTTTTTTGGTCCACACTAGAATAGGATCGTATAGGTGTTCACACCTATGCGATCCAATTCTGCACATCGCACCATGTTTTTCGGATCGATGTCAGGGTGTTGTTAACATACACACCCGCATCGGTTCATATGAACGGGGTGCGATTGTGATGCGGTGCGGAATTCGCACTGAAAATGCTGTAAATTCCGTACCGCATCAGTGTGAACCAGGGCTGAGATATAATTAGACCTTATGGTGGTAAGTTCTCTCAAAGATTCTTGGTTTTGGGTAGATACCCATTGAATGAATAACATGTTACCTGTCTTTCTTTCTTAGGAATTCATTGCCAAGAAATGTGTTTATTTTGTATTGTACACATTATAGAGAATTCAGAAGGCAGGCTGAAAAACTGACTAACTGATGTTGAAGTAGGGTGTACAAGACATTATGGTTGTCAAAAAGAACTAGGACCTGCAGCAGGGAGATTCTGACACTATGACATCTCAGAGCTAATAGAAAACTTGTGATTAATTTCAACTATCACCATCCACCCTGAACATAATTATTTATCTCTGTGAACCTGACGTACTGTATATTCTAAATATGGTTTGACATTTGTGGAGTTCCAAGGCCCTCTAGATGCAGACTTTTAGTCCTTCACAGATACATGTATAAAAAGGTGGTGTAAGGATAATAGTGGGGAAACCTATTAAACCCCTGTATGTGGAGCCTGAAGTTAAATTACAGAGCAGGGTGTAAGAAACAAGATATTCTTCCAACGTGAAAAGAACACAGAGCTTCTACTAATATAAACAATTGATAGTAAGAAAGAATGAAAGAACAACATGATAATGGTTCCTCTGTGGCCAGACAAGGTATCGGTTTCAATAGAACATTTAGGTGCCTGATAAAAGCATACTATTAGGACAGAGTGGCATTTTCTTTAAGATTAATTCAGTTTAAAAAAAATACTCAACAGTTTTATTTTCCACTTTACAGAGCTAGTCCACCCAAAACTATTATTACACTTGTAATCTCATGAGCTGACTCATTTTCTGGCTTTTTATATGTTTTGGGACTAAGTAAAGTCATGGTACAGCTCACAGGATAAAGACTTGTCTGTAAGCCAGCCGTAGATGCACAAGGCCTAGCCGGGATACATCCAACTCTTGGAAAGCACAAATACAGGCCACACCACTGCTACTTACTTCCGTCAATAAAACTTAAATGTCCAAAGAGAATCAACATGCCCTTGATGTGTTTTGCCCTTGTATAAGGCTTAAGCATAGAGTCTCTATTAAGTACTTCAGTGGAGGAGCCTGTGTCTGATGGGATACTGGTGTTCTTTGAACAATAATAGTATTTTGTACTCACAGTAAAATCTTTTGCTCAGAGTCAATTGAGGGAAACAGTCTGAAACCTTCACCTTATACTGCCACCTGCAGGAGGATTTGACATTGGCAAGCCACAAAACTGTGGGCCATCCCTAGGTATAATCACTCCCACAACCAGCATGACTCAGATTAGCAGCAAAGTCAGACCAAGAGCATGATTATCAACACAGAGAGGTGGGACCTGTGTCCCTCATCGGAGATAAAATAATTTATTAAAAACAAAATCCAGTTTGGGATGTCTAAAAGTAGTCCAACTGAGGGGTAGGCCATTCAGCCAAAACAGCTAACAGGCCCTACAAGAACAAGACATTAAAAAGCAGTCCAACTGAGGGATTGGCAACAGTCCAATAAGAACGAGGATCTGCCTGCAGCCTAAAGAGCCATCTAAAGGACCTTATTATTATTATACAGTATTTATAAAGTGCCAATGGTTTGCTCAGCGCTGTACATTACAAAGGGGGACAGAACATGTGACAGAACAATACCAATACAATGCAAAACATGAGTGGATCGAGGGCCCTGCTCTTTCGAGCTTACAATCTAGGAGGGAGGGGATAGTGGTACAGGAGGAGATAGCAGTGGGTGATGGAGTGGTAGGAAGAGTGGAGGAGGTCGGCAGGTTAGTAGGGGGTGGGGTAGGCTTCCCTGAAGAGATGGGTTTTCAGGGTGCGCCTAAAGGAGAAGAGAGTAGGTGATAATCTGATGGGTTGGGGCAGGGAGTTCCACAGGATGGGTGACACCCTGGAGAAGACCTGGAGACGGACATGGGAGGAGGAGACCAGGGAACTAGAGAGAAGGAGGTCTTGTGAGGAGCAGAGTGTGCGTGCTGGGCGGTACTTGGATATTAGGTCAGTGATGTAGTACGGGGCAGTATGGTGGACAGCTTTGTACGTCAGCGTTAGGATTTTGAATTTTATTCGTTGCGCAATTGGAAGCCAGTGGAGGGACTGGCAGAGGGGGGTGGTGGAGATGGAGCAGTTTGCAAAGGTGAATGAGTCTGGCAGCCGTATTCAGGATCGACTGAAGCGGGGATAGCCAGCGGCGAGGCAAGCCAGTGAGGAGGGAGTTGCAGTAGTCGAGTCGTGATATGATGAGGGAGTAAATGAGCTGTTTAGTGGTTTCTGGGGTTAGGAACGTGCGTATTTTGGCGATATTGCGGAGGTGGAGTCTGCACGAGTTTGTTAAAGATTGGACTTGGGGCTGGAAGAATAGGTTGGAGTCCAGAATGACACCAAGTACTCTGGCCTGCGGGGCGGGTTTGATGGTGGCGTTGTTGGATGTGATAGAGAAGTCAATGGGGGGTGGTGTCCGGGCTGGGGGGAAGACAAGAAACTCGGTTGTGGAGAGGTTCAGTTTAAGGAAGTGGAGCGACATCCAGTCTGATATGTCGCTCAGTAGGTGTGTGATTCAGGCGGAGACTGAGGGGGTGAGGTGGGGGGTTGAGAGATAGATTTGTGTGTCGTCGGAATAGAGGTGGTAGTTGAAGCCGTGAGAGTGTATGAGTTGGCCAAGGGAGGAGGTGTAGATGCAGAAGAGAAGGGGCCCGAGGACAGAGCCTTGAGGGACCCCAACAGAGAGGGGGAGTGAGGGGGAGGTGGTAGCATTATAGGTAATGCTGAAAGAGCGTTGTGACAGGTAGGATGAGAGCCAGGAGAGAGCAGAATCTCTGAGGCCGAGGGAGTGTAGTTTTTTAAGGAGGAGGGGGTGGTCGACTGTGTCGAAGGCCGCTGAGAGCTCAAAAAGTAGGAGCACTGAATAATGGCCATTAGCTTTGGCGGTTAGCAGGTCGTTGGAGAGTTTGAGTAAGGCAGTTTCGGTGGAGTGTAGGGGACGGAAGCCGGACTGTAGGGGATCGAGGAGGTTGTTGTCGTTGGGGTGAGAGCTTAGGCGGGTGTAGACTAGGCGCTCGAGGAGTTTAGATGTAAATGGGAGCAGAGCTGATATCAGATGGGGCAGAAACATTCATTTGGTTAAAGCCAGCAACCAAGAAGCAAAAGGATAAACAGTCTGACAGAGGCTACTGTGAGTTTGTGAGAAGTCATACCAGGCCAGCTTACTATGCTCTTCTGGGCCAATTAGGGGCTTTAAGAGCCACTGGACTGCTTTCAATCTTGATCCTGCCAAGCAGCTGAGGAACAAGCTTCAGGGGAAAAAAGGCAGATTGTACTACTTCAAAGAAGCAACTGCTACAATTTATTTTTTACTCTGAAGGCCAAGAAGTCCACACCCATCATGCCCCACCTGCGACACAGGTATTGGAATACCTCTGGGTGTAAATACCACTCTTCTAGATCTAGCCACTGCTGGCTTAGAAAACCTGCCTTCAATTTGTCCACACCAAGGATGTACTGTACATGGCTGACAGAGCTGAAACATGATGTTCTGCCCAAGACAAGTTTAGCCACAGTGAGACATCTTGTGAGACATTGATGTATGCCACTGCTGTGCCATTGGCTGACTAGATACAAATTGGATTCCCTGTCAACAAGCTAGTCCAATGCTGAAGAAACATCCTGATCGCCTGAAGTCCCAAGATGTCAAAAGGGAGGCGAGATTTCAGACAATCAAATCCTATCTGCTGACAGAATGCCCAGAACTCCTCCCTCAGATCCAAGGGTGGACATCTATCATCTGGATATTCCAGAACACTGGAAGGAATAAATTCCCAAACATCATAGTTAGATTCCAAAGTCACAAGCTAGAGACAGCTTGGCCCTTATTATCAAATGCATCCGTTTGTCCAGAAACAGGTCTTACTTGTCCCATGCTGACAGAATGTTATCTTGAAGGTTCCTGGAATGGAACAGGACAAAGGGAACTGTTTCAAAGAAACCTACCATCATCCCCAAGATACACATGCAGAAGCATAGTGTGGAAAGGCTCCTAGACAAACCCTTTATTAAGTGGGTATAGCATTTGAGGGGAATGAAAATCCAATCTGGATAGTGCCAATCTTCATACAGAAACAACTCAAATTGTTTGAAGGGTCAGGCCAGACATAGCACTAGTAATAGCAACAGGCTGTTCCTCCAGCTTCAGGATGTTGTACATCAAATCAATAGGGGCTGAGTTTGGTTGCCTTTAACTGAAGAGTGAGAGCAGAGGATTGTAACTCCACAGGGGAAACTTATCAGTCAGAGACCTGAGCCCTGCATGATAGTTGTAAAAACCTCTACTGAGAGGGAAGCAGGCCCACCAACACCCAACAGGTAGGAAGGAAGATTCTAAAGAGGAAATAGACTCAAGCACTAGGGGAGAACATGATCTCAGGCTATGGGCGTTGCCACTATCATGAAGCAGGCCGACTCTGACCCATTACTGGACAGTATACCAGGGGCACTTGGTACAAGATACTGACCTTCCTGTGACTAAAATCTGGCATGTTGTAGTCGCTGTTGCAATAAGCAACTTATGAGCCCAAGTTAGAAAGCTAAGTTTTGACAAATTGGATAGCTGGTAGCTGGCAAAAATGGTGTGCTGAGTGGCTGGAGGTGACTAAGAGTCAATGCAGGGAAGTAGTAGGAACAGATCAGGGAGCAAAGTTGGAGCAGCAGTGGGAAGATGCTTCCTCACTGCTGTCTTGGTGGAAAGGAGGGCAGAGAGTTTGAGTGCATAATACTCCACCCAGTGGAATAACATCAGTGTTCTCTGCCACAAAGGTAACCATTTCATAGCAAGATGGCAGGAAAAGAAGAAGATGAAAATGATTAGGCATCCAATGACTAATAAAATTGGCTCTATATATTCTATATAGTAATAATAATAATGTGATGGGTCACATGACTGGGGAGAAGAAACACTGATGTCAGATCTGCTGCTGCTCTGCATCAAAGGAGGATGCCTGTTCATGATATTGTGAGACCTAAGGGAACTGTGTGGCCTTGGCAACAGGGAGGAAACACTGCAGCTTTTACCACAATGCTTTCATGTTGTGTACATCCAATTCTGACCCTACCATCTGACTGTCACAGCAACCAGTCTGCCCATTCTCCTCTGACATCAATAAAGCATTTTTGTCCACACAACTGCCACTCACGGGATATTTTAACTTTTTTCGGCTCATTCTCTGTAAACCCTAGAGATGGTTGTGCATGAAAATCCCAGTAGATCAGCTGTTTTTGAAATAGTCAGACCAGCGCGTCTGCCACCAACAACCATGCCACGTTCAAAGTCACTTAAATCCCCTTTCTTCCACATTCTGATGCTTGATTTGAACTTCAGCAAGTTGTCTTCACCATGTCTAGATGTCTAAATGCATTGAGATGCTGCCATGTGATTGGCTGATTAGCAATTTGTGTTACCAAGCAATTGATCAGGTGTACCTAATAAAGAGGCCAGTGAGTGTATATTTACTACACAAACCATTTTGCAATTTAGTGTTATTAACTACATTACTCTTTATTTCTATTTACACTGATCTATGATATTCTAAAACTTGTCTGGTTAACAATTTTACCTAATGTTACCAAGCAATTGAACAGGTGTACCTAATAGAGTGGCCGGTGAGTGTATATAAAAACACTACAGCCCCCCCTTCCCCATCAGGCCCTGAGGCAGCCTGATTTGTGTCTGCACTAACCCTCCTAAAGTATGAAAACCTGTAAACCTCCCTAAATGAACTGGATATCTATTTAATCTATTAACCACTTCCCGTCCGGCACATGTATCTAAACGGCCGGACGGGAGCAGTGCAGGGGTGGGTGGCCGTTTATAAACGGCCTCCCCGCACCCTGCTTGTGCGCGCTCCCTGGGAGTGGGCAGCACCATGATCTGGTGCCCGGGGGACACAGTGGAACAGCGATCATTGTACGGAACCTCTGTGTGAGGTCCCAATCGTGATCACTGATTGGCCAATCAGTGATCACATGCAGAGTAGTAAGCAAGATGTCACTTCTGACATCATTGCTTACTACTTGTGAAATCTGTGAATGATCACAGAGGTCATATGGTACAAGGCTATTCACAACAGCCTTGTACCATGTGACAAGCTGTGACCAATCACAGCTCACACGGTATTTCTCAATGGCTGCAAGAATGCAGCCAGAGAGAAGGAGAAATGATTGCTTTTACAACCTTTATGGGTGGAAAAGCAATCAGTGTAAAAAAAAACAAAAAAAAACTTCATAACCCCCCAGAAGTAGTACAGTGTCACTATGGTGACACTGTAGTGCTAGGGCAGTGGTTCTTAACTTTGTTGGAGGTACTGAACCCCACCAGTTTCATATGCGCATTCACCGAACCCTTCCTAATTGGAAAAATAAAATATGATTTTTAAAATTCAAAACATAGGTATATATTTATACATAGGTGCACAAAATGAACAAAACCGTTAAGAAAAAAGAACAAAACCATTAAAACATGATTTTCACACAAAAACAAAAACATAATAATGAATATTTACTGCACGAATCATATGAGTCGGGTGTGAGTCTTCACCTCCGCTGAACCCGCGAGACTGACTCACCGAACCCCTGGGGTTCGATCGAACCCAGGTTAAGAACCACTGTGCTAGGGTGACAGTATGTAAAAAAAAACAACATAAATAATAATATAAAAATAATGTAAAAAAAAAATTTGAAAAATTATAATTTTTGGTTATAAGCTAATTTGGGTTTTTGTTTTGCTAACAAGATAACGGAATACATTTTGGCCAAGATTTATGAAGAAAGATTATTTATTTGCAAAATAAAGAAAAACACTTTTTTTCAAAATTTTTGGACTTTTTAATTTATATAGCAACAAAAATAAAAATCCCAGTGGTGAAAATAAAGTTTTATCTGTCTCAAAAAAATGCTAAACAATTCATATGGGTACAACATTACATGACCGTGCAATTGTCATTCAAAGTGTGATAGCACTGAAAGCTGAAAATTGGCCTGGACAGGAAGGGGATAAAAGTGTCCGGACTGGAAGTGTGTAAAGTGGGCACATTCATTGTCATATCATTGCCCTTAGTCTACTATAATCTATAGTGGATGTTGGTAGGTTAATTGGCTGTTACCTGCAGTGTAAATTCGACTGGGGCTGTGACTGATATCAATGGTGTATCGCAAGGCACAGCTGTTTGCGTCAGTGCTAAATAAATACCAGGGAAAAATAACAATGTTTATCAATTTTCAAATAATGTAATGCAGTAAGGTTGTTAGCATAATTTGGAAAAATGACTGCAATGGAAACAGTTGCTTCAAACATGATATGGATTTTATGTTAACTGTTACTGATAATAACATAGCTCTGTGAAGCTGGATACATCATAGCCGTTATTGTTTACCGAGCAGCTAACTGGAAACTAATTATGCTGATGGCCTTTCCTTAGTATCTGTAATTCTGTGAGAACAAAATGTTAACTTTTTATTTCTATCTGTTCAAAGAAAAACATCATGAAATTGATTATCCTGAGACCTTGCGCTCTATAGGAGACGCAAATTGCATTCAACATGTCCTAAATCTTTTTGCAGCATTTGGGTGCATGTACAACTAGTGCACATATTGCAGCTTCGCATACACTGAGCCTCATCCACCTGTTCTGCTCTGCTCAGCAGGGGATCAGCAAACAGATCCCCTGCTGAACAAATCATAATCTGTCCTGTTTGAAAGGGGCCTAAGGGGGAGCTTTACTAAACCCGGTGCACACTGCATCTAGTGCAGCTGTGCATAGTAACCAATCAGCTGCTAGGATTTATTGTCAAAGCTAAATTAAACAAGCTGAAGTTAGAAGCTGATTAGGTACTATGCAAAGCTGCACCAGATTCTGTGTGCACCAGTTTTATTAAATTTACATCTAAGTGTCATTTCTCTCTGTTGCCTTGTAACTCAGCTATCAGCATGAGTCATTTCTGACAAGTTTTCCTGAAACCAAGAGAAAAAAGTGACAGGGGAGCACGTTCCAGCACACAGCCTGTGATTGACAGCCTCAACTCTGTTCCTGTGAGCTGTGTGAAGGGGGTGTGTCCCTTCCCTACAATCAGTTCTCACAGCTCTTCTTACTGAGATCTGCAGAGTGTAACTTCAGCTCTCTGCCCCCTGTTTTCTGAAAGCTCATAGGAGCTGTATAAAGTCCGCACTTTGAACCAATGCAGAGAAGAGTGGGCTACAGATAAACAGGTACAACCAATGTATAAGGATTTGTTTCATCTCTTTAGGTACTTCACTGGATATGTGTAAGGGTTTACAACCACTTTAACTGTACTAGTGTTTATGTCACCTGCAATTAGAATAGAGTTTAAAGGAAACCTGTGTGAGAAATACATGGGCCATTGCTGATCTCGTTCTGAAAATACTAGTTTTCTGGCTGGCAAGTTGATCTAATTGCTTCCCTGCTTTCTGAGTCAGTGACCCAGAACAAGTATTCAAATCAGCAGTTCTGATTTCTCTGTAACTGTCATATTTCACACTACTGTCATATTGACTGTCATATGCCTTTAAGAGTTTCTATATTTTGTTTCTACTCCTCCCTTTCCTTTGGTTTAGGTAATGCTGTATAGATAGCCCTCCCCCTTTCCCAGAAATGCATTGCAGCTCTAGCCTCATGTCATGGAGCAGGAAACATTATGATCTTTTGACCTATCCAATGTTCATTGTTGTGAGATTCTCTCAGTTTATGGAATAAACTTTACAAGATCTACAAGATGTCTTATCGATTGAGTCACTGACTGTGGTATCCAACTGAGGTTGAAGTTATCGCTGTCTCATCACAACTGTAAATTACAAAGATCACACTATCAATGCTTAGATTAGAGAGACAGAACAGTAACTATGCCACATAATTCTTCAGGGTCAGATATTCATAAAAATAAATAGCATGAGACATCATCATGTATTTCTTTCCTAATAGATGTCCTTTACATCAGGCGCAACAAAGTGTTTGCTGTTGAACCTTATCTAACTTCCTGAAGCCTTTCCAATAAGATACACAGCTTGCCCAGTAAGGGGAAAATGACAGTGTCTGTGTGAAATCCATCTCACCTCTCCAGGGCTCCTCCACAGCACCTTCTTCCATTGAACTTGGCACCAAAATATCTGGTGTTGGCTGATGTTGGAGCTCAAGGGGAGTGGTGATGTCACTCCCTTCGTTGTGTGATGTGACAATACTCAAGAACAGTATTGCATCATGGAAAGGGGTCATATGCTCCCCCATACCTGAAAGCACTGGGTATTTTGCAGTGTCCATGAAGTTAGGAGTGGAGGCTGATCACTGAAGAATGCCAGACAATAAAAAGTGGTCAGTGAGGTGGGCACAGGTTGAATGAGCAAGATGACATGGTCTCTTATTTAGTGATACTAAAGGCTTTTTCTTTTAATAACAGACATGTTATACTTACCTTCTCTGCACAATGGTTTTGCAAACAGCCGCACTGATTCTCCTCTTCTCAGGTTCCCCACCAGCGCTCTAACCCCCCCTACACACACACTTTCCGAGTGCCAACATAGCAAGACGCTTGCCATAGGGACACCTGTGTGTGCTCACTTCTGAGTCCCACTACGTATGTCCATAAAACACACAAAACAGGGCTTGACCCTGCTCCAGCTCCCTCCTCACTTGTTGTGATTGACAGCAGCAGGAGCCAATTGCTCCTGCTGCTATCTCTGAGCCAATGAGGAGGAGGAGAGCCAGAACAGCAGCTGCTCTCGTGCACACCACTGGATCGAGATGGGGCTCAGATAAGTATTAGCAGAGGCTACAGGGGGAGCTGCATACTGAAGGTTTTTTACCTTCATGCAAATGCATGAAAGTATAAACCTTCAGGCTTTTCAACTACTTTAATAGTCACTAAAGTGATCTAATTTTATTTTTAGATGACAGTACTGCAGAGCTTAACCTGGAAATCAGGGAAGCAAAGCCCCTAGTAATAAAATGAAAGTGTATGTCCAGCGTAACTTTTTTTTCTTTAGTTTTGGATAGAGTAGAGAAGGTTTATAACCCATGTTGGGTGTTTATTGCTATATAGCAGTGATGGCGAACCTTTTTGAGCCCGAGTGCCCAAAACTGCAACACAAACCAACTTTTTTATTTCAAAGTGCCAACACTGCAATTAACCACTTGCCTACCTGGACGCATTGACAGACGGCACTGATCGGTGGCACTGCTGGGCATCATTGATGGGTGGCACTGATGGGCAGCACTGATGGGCGACACTGCTGGGCACTGACAGGTGGCACTGCTGGGCAGCACTGACAGGTGGCACTGCTGGGCAGCGCTGACAGGCGACACTGCTGGGCACTGATGGGTGACACTGCTGGGCACTGATGGATGACACTGCTGGGCATCATTGATGGGTGGCACTGATGGGCAGCACTGATGGGCGACACTGCTGGGCACTGACAGGTGGCACTGCTGGGCAGCACTGACAGGTGGCACTGCTGGGCAGCACTGACAGGCGACACTGCTGGGCACTGATGGGTGACACTGCTGGGCACTGATGGATGGCACTGCTGGGCATCATTGATGGGTGGCACTGATGGGCAGCACTGATGGGCGATACTGCTGGGCACTGACATGTGGCACTGCTGAGCAGCACTGACAGGTGGCACTGCTGGGCAGCACTGACAGGCGACACTGCTGGGCACTGATGGATGGGACTGCTGGGCATCATTTATGGATGGCACTGATGGGCAGCACTGATGGGCGACACTGCTGGGCACTGACAGGCGACACTGCTGGGCACTGATGGATGACACTGCAAGCAATCTCACCTCTGGCAGCGTTGGTGTGGCTTCCAACCCAGCAGCTCATTCCCATCCACACTGAACACGTTGCCCCTGGCCCCGAAGCAGTGTGGGAGCAGTGTGGGAGCCTCTTCTTCTCTTCCGCGCCCATCCCCGGGTACATCACCCCTGGTGCCAGAGCCGCATTGGAGCCATTTCCTCTCGTCCACGCCCACCCTGGCCCCAGAGACATGTGGGAAATGTAGTTTGATGGGGATCCAGTGTGGACGAGATCTGGATGGCCGGTCCATGCGCGCTCATCATCCTCTTCTTCCTGGCGTGCCCACTGAGATGGCTCTGCGTGCCATAGGTTCGCCATCACTGCTATATAGAATCTCATTTATACAAATTTACCCCTACTTTCTGTTCTGGTGACTCTGGCAGCTTTATTAGACAGGAAATGGCGGTAAATCTTCAACAGAAACAGAAATAAAAAAAAGTTTGGGCTGGACAAATAAATTGAACTAATAAGTTTTTGGTTAACAAAGGTAATGTCAGATGAAGGAAATGCCTTTTATGAAGTACTTTTTATTTGAAATGTTTAATATCTGGTAGGTTACATTTAATAACTAGGATGGGAAGTAGAGGGACACAAAGACAGCATTAAAAAATACTTGACAGAGCCACAAACTCTTCCCCACTCTATCCAAAAAATGCAGATGAACTTTTATGGCTCCAGTTTTTATTCTGGTGTATATTTTTTGCAACTGATCACCTAAAATTTGATGGTTCTGAATGTTTCTCATTCTAAAAGTTATTAAAGCTTGGTAGTCTTCTTGTCAAGTGTTGCATTCTGTAGACTCCAAGTGCCAAAGCTACATCCCTTTGAAACTTGTGTGACCTTGGGACCCTGGTATTAAGTAGTAGGAACATTGATTTGCAAAGGCACAGCAATGGCAGTGATTTTTGGCAGCATCTTGTAACATGTTCTTGACTCTGTCTTTGTCTTCACCATGTCCCCAACCACACCTGCAGTAGTCTTGGACCATTTTGAGGTATGTCCACAGTCTTTTGTAGTATTGCATATTGACAGAATGTCTTCATTACATATTCTGAACATTGTGTGTGGTTCTTTGGTAATGTCAGGGGCCTCAGTTGAGGTCTCCCTATACTTTGCAATTTGACAACCACTTCTGTAGACTCTCAAAAAATTTAATTTTTACCAACAGGAGTTATAGTTTAACATAGCCTGAATGTATTTTTAAACCTATTCTGTAGAGGATATACAAGAAGACAAGGGTGTAATCCTTACATTTTGTATACATACTACAATCCTGCATTAAAGTGTTACTAAACCCACAACAGTACGCTCAGTCTGCATATGCAGTAAAGCATGCTTGTTATACTCACTGTGGAACCTAAGGGATTAATCCTTTGTATTCTGTAAAAAGGCTGTTTGATCCTGACTTCTCTGCCTCTCCTCTTGTTCAAATGTCCATGCTGATAAGACAGACTGAACCCGTAGCCAGGGGCGGACTGACAACTCATGGTGCCCCCGGGCAATAGAGGATCATGGGGCCCCTGTGTCCTTGCCCAAACTCAAAAAAGCCTATGAAAAAGGTACAAGGGGCATCTCATGGGGCCCCCTACTGACCCTGGGCCCTCGGGCAGTGCCCGAGTTACCAAATGGTCAGTCCGCCCCTGCCCGTAGCCCTTCTGCACATGCTCAGTTTAGTGTGTATTGCTATAGAGTTTTGTTTTGTTTTTTTCTTGGGAGAGTGCATGTCATCAGCAAAGGGCCAATCAGCACTGTCCAGACAAAGGTCAAGGGTTTTGCATCCTCCTAGAGCAGAAATAAAACTCCTCCTACAAGCTTTAACCAGTTCTCTGCTGGACATGTAGATAGAAGCCACAGGACTGTTGTAACTGCTGATGAGAAAAGGTATTTAGCAGTTTATATTTACTAAAATAATTGCATTTCCATGTTCTGTGTACAGTGGGAGAGCGGATATAGTAAATGCAGGGTCATGGGTTTAGTAACACTTTAATTTATTGTGTTACTATCATTTATTGATTTATTTTAAATATAAACAGAATACAATTATATCAGCATCACCATTCTGTCAAAAAGTATAATCTGTTAGCAGAATTGTTATCCAGGAGATGGTCAAGGACTGGTGGCTTTTATTGTAGCAAAAAGACTTTGATGCTTAAATGTGCCTTCACAAGGATACAAGCTGTAATGTTCAGAATACAAATTGGTCATCTCTGTGTGTCTGTTTAATCCAATTGCTCAGACTTAGCTTCAGATGAGTGAGTTAGTGGCATTACTACTTCAAGAAGCTAAAAGAGATCACTTATGTCAGCTTCCGAATGCCCTGGCCAATGCTTGCTGTGTGCAATAATTAGTACTTAAACTAATCTGCTGTACAAAATGGGCTGTACGTAGCTCGCCCTCTGGTGACCAAAGTGCTTTATGAAGTCAGATCTTCAAAGAAGTCTAGAAGAATTCCGCCAAGGCCCACGCTGCACGGGATTGTTACTGGAAACACGGTAGCTTTTGATGTGTGTTAGAAATAGCAAGAATGCCAGTGCTATATTTGCAGAATGAGGCACTGCTCAAAGTGTAGAATGAACAGTAAGCTATTTGAGCTCTGACTGTAAATGCAGATATATTTAACAGAGGCCATGTGTAATAATAGCACTGATATATCTTCACAATGAAATAACTTTTAAGGGCATAGACCACCTTTGCAAAAATATAATAAATGTACCTACTTTAATAGAATTTTAAAAAATGTGTATTTAAAGCTGAACTCCGGGGAAAAGAAAAATCCTCTCTTGCAGTGGGTCTTCCCTAACAGTGCAAGGGTTAAATGCATGTTTATGCCTAGTGTACCAGTAAAAAGGACTTATATTTATTTTATCCTCATCTCCTCTGGCAGCCAGTGCTCTCCTATTCTTCATAACACTCTGGATTGCGCAGTCCATTGCTAGTGGCCCTGCATTGTACTTGATGATGCTCTAGTGTCTTAGAGAATGGGCAGTAGGACCTATTCACATAGTATGGATGGAGTGGGAATAAGGGGTTAGGTAAGTAAAAGTCCTTTTTACTGGTACCCTAAGCATACACGAGCATTTAACGCTTGCACTGTGAGTAGTAGCCCACTGCAAGGAAGGATTTTTTTTTCCTGGAGTTAATTTTGCATTGAAGCCTGCAGAGCAATACGTGTGTAGTCGGTGCAATGCACAGGCTCCTGCATTGATTACATCCCAGTCTCAGGTCTGTATTAAGGTTATGGGACTGGAGGAATTCCACCCCCCTTCTATGCTAATTATGGGTATCATCTTTCTTTTTTGCCTGAGGTGCCCCTGGAATTTTCTGTACCGGCTGTGCAAGATAGATTGAACTTTCTCAATACCAACAACCATCTCTTACACGACACCGTTTTTAAGGCTCAGCAAGTAATACAACATTTTTTGACAATAAGAGAGAGAATTTGAATTTAGAACCAATAGATAAAGTTTGGCTGTCCACAGAAAACCTGAAACTAAGCTGTCCCTCAAAGAAGCTGGGCCCATCTGAAAATCCATCCTGTGTTTCATGTTTCTTTATTAAAGCCAATGGTGCCAAACCCCTTTCCGGATGAGATCCAGTGACTCCTGCTCTGCTGATTATTGAAGGCAATGAAGAATATGAGGTAGAAGCTGTACTCAACTGTAGAATTAAAAGTGGTCAGGCTCAGTTCCTTATTAAGTGTAAGGGCTACAGCCCAGAAGAGAATTTGTGGGAACTGTCCTCAAATGTTCATGTTCCTTATCTGTTGCAAGCTTACTTCCAGCTTCATCCAAAGAAGAAGGCTCTGGGGAACATCTGAAGACTGCCCATAAGGGGGGATAATGCCAGGGAACTATTGTGAGATGGCAGGCGCACAGATATGCACCATGGATTGGTGGCACAGGCGAGAGCATATGCACAGGAATGCACGTGCACATGTGCACAGGAATGCGTGCTAATGTGGGAGCATGTGCACAGTTTCTATTGGCGCCAGATGGCCTATTTAAAGGATGCTAAGATACATGCTCAGTGCTTACTGGTCTTCAATTATTTCCTGTGTCTTGCTTGCATCCTGCGTTATCCCCATTGCTGAAATTTGATCCTGTTTAAGCTTCTGCCCATCCGTTCTTGACCTCGGCTTACTCTTGACCACATTCCTGCCAATGCTTCTGTATCTCGTTGTCTGCCTTCTGCTGACCCTGACTGTTTCTCTGACTATGCATCTGTCTCCAGTTTGGCTCCATGTTACTCCTGAGTGGCTTCCCTGGTTGTCCCTCATTTCAGCTCCAGTCATCACAGTGTGTTCCTGCTTTAAGCCTGCTGGGAGCTCCGGCAAGCTACTCATCCAGAACCTGTGATTCATGCGAAGTACCCCTTTAACCTCGGCTGGTCCACCTTGCACTGTTTCAGACCCTGACTTGATGTCTTGCCTGACCTTCTGAGCCTGCATCTCCAGCTGCATGTTTTTCTATCAACACCTGCCAGCACTTGTGCTGCTTCCGTCTCTCGGAATTATCTGTTCCACCTTCAGTGGGGCCTGGGCACTCGTGTTGCTTCTGTCTGTCAGCATCATCTCTTCCACCTTTAGTGGGGCCTGGGCTGGAGATACCAGAAAGGCCAACCACGTCAATCCAGTCTCCTATTAGGTACAGTGGATATAAAAAGTCTACACACCCCTGTTAAAATGTCAGGTTTCTGTGATATAAAAAAAATGAGACAAAGATAAATAATTTCAGAAATGTTTCCTCCTTTAATGTGACCTATAAACTGTACAACTCAATTGAAAAACAAACTGAAATCTTTTAGGGGGGGAGTGAAACACACCCTCTTTTAACTGGGGATGTAGCTGTGTTAATAATTAAGCAATCACATTAAAAATAATGTTAAATAGGAATCAGTACACACCTGCCATCATTTAAAGTGCCTCTGATTAACCCCAAATAAAGTTTAGCTCTTCTCTTAAGGCTTTCCTGACATTTTCTTAGTCGCATCCTACAGCAAAAGCCATGGTCTGCAGAGAGCTTCCAAAGCATCAGAGGGATCTCATTGTTAAAAGGTATCAGTCAGGAGAAGGGTACAAAAGAATTTCCAAGGCATTAGATATACCATGGAACATAGTGAAGACAGTCATCATCAAGTGGGGAAAATATGGCGCAACAGCGACATTACCAAGATTGATGAAAAGACGAGAAGAAAACTGGCCTGGGAGGCTGCCAAGAGGCCTACAGCAACATTAAAGCAGCTGCAGGAATATCTGGCAAGTACTGGCTGTGTGGTACATGTGACAACAATCTCCCATATTCTTCATATGTCTGGGCTATGTGGTAGAGTGGAAAGATGGAAGCTTTTTCTTACGAAGAAAAACATCCAAATCCGGTTAAATTGTGCAAAAACATCTGAAGTCTCCCAAAAGCATGTGGGAAAATGTGTTATGGTCTTATGAAACCAAGGCTGAACTTTTTGGCCATAATTCCAAAAGATATGTTTGGCACAAAAACAACACTGCGCATCACCAAAAGAACATTATACCCACAGTGAAGCATGGTGGTGGCAGCATCATGCTTTGGGGCTGTGTTTCTTAAGCTAGAAACTGGGGCCTTAGTCAAGGTAGAGAGAATTATGAACAGTACAAAATACCAGTCAATATTGGCACAACACCTTCAGCTGGAAAGCTGAACATGAAGAGGAACTTCATCTTGGAGCATGACAACAGCCAAAAGCATACATCAAAATCAACAAAGGAATGGCTTCACCAGAAGATTAAAGTTTTGGAATGACCCAGCCAGAGCCCAGACCTGAATCCGATCAAAAATCTGTGGGGTGATCTAAAGAGGGCTGTGCACAGGAGATGCCCTCACAATCCGACAAATTTGGAGTGTTTTTGCAAGGAAGAGTGGTCAAATATTGCCAGGTCAAGATGTACCATGCTGATAGACTCCTACCCAAAAAGACTGAGTGCTGTAATGAAATCAAAAGGTGCTTCAACAAAGTATTAGTTTAAGGGTGTGCACAATTATGCAACCATATTATTTTAGTTTTTTATTTTTACTTCCCTCCACCTAAAAGATTTCAGTTTGTTGTTCAACTGAGTTGTACAGTTTATAGGTCACATTAACCACTTTCCCACCGCCCTATAACAGAAATACTGCTACAGGGCGGCAGAGGTGCGCAAAACCACGTATATATATGTGATTTTGCATTTCCGGGTAGGGTTGACGGCCTCACCTGTCAGTTCTCCGTCGGCACCCGGCGATTGTATCACCGATGGTGGGATACATCGGTGATATGATAGCCGACACATTGCTTTATATTGCTCTACATAGCAGAGCAATACAAAGCAATGTGCTTACACAGTAAAGCACACACACAGCACACAGTAAAACACAACACAGCACACAGTTAACCCTTTGATTGCCCCAGATGTTAACCCCTTCCTGCCCAGTGTCATTAGTACAATGTCAGTGCTTTTTATTAGCACTGATCAATGTATTGGTGTCACTGCGGATGTCAGTGACAGTTAGTCAGTTCCCCCCCAGTGTCAGAATGCCCGCTGCAGTCCCGCTAAAAGTTGCTGATCGCCGCCATTAATAGTAAAAAAAAAATCTATACCGCCATTAGTAGCCGCTATAACTTTCACGTAAACCAGGGGTCTCCAAACTATGGCCCTCCAGGTGTTGAGGAACTGCATGTACCCATGAGGCCTTGCAAGACTCTGATAGCCACAGGCAAGACTCCCAGAGGCAGAGGCATGATGGGACTTGTGGTACTTCAACTGCTGGAGGGCCATAGTTTGGAGACCCCTGACGTAAACCAATTAATTTACACATATTGGGACTTTTATTAGCAAAGACATGTAGCAGAATACATTTTGGTCTAAATTGTATTTTTTAATTTTTTTTACTGGACATGTTTAATAGCAAAAATTCTAAAATATTGTTTTTTCTCAACATTATCGGTCTTTTTTTATAGTGCAAAAAAATTTAAAACGCAGAGGCGATCAAATACCACCGAAAGAAAGCTGTATTTGTGGGAAAAAAAGGACATAAATTGTATTTAGGTGCAGTGTTACAAGCAAAAAATGGCCTGGTCAGAAAGGAGGTAAATCCTCTGGAGCGCAAGTGTTTAAAGGTGGAAAAAGTTCTGAAATGATTTATCTTTGTCTCATTTTTTTAACATCACAGAAACCTGACATTTTAACAGGGGTGTGTAGACACTGTCTGGCTCAAAAACACAAAATACAAAGCCAAACCTGTCCCCCACAGCAGGTGATTGACAGCCTTTGATTTTCATGTTTCCCTATTATTCTGTGCAGGGGGCGGGGTATCTTTTTGCTTCACTCAGGTTATACTGATCTCTCCGCTGTGGTCTGTGCTGTATGTGACATCAGATCCCTGCCCCGTCTGCTGTTGCTAGGAAAAATAATTTGCTCTGTGTGTTTTAGAAGGCTGTAGAAAAGAGATTGCGGCAGATAAATAGGTATAACTTATATAGGCGGATTTGTTTCTTTTCTGTGTAGCACCTAAAGATTGTCACTTCAGTACATGTAAGTACATTGAGTACAGTGTAAGTACAGAGTACATGTAAGTACAGTGAGTATATGTAAGGGTAAAAAGTGATTCTGGCACAAAAGGGTCAAAAGTTATTCTGGCACCAGGGACTTCCATGGTGGGTGTCAGGAAGGATGGCAGAAAAATGTGCTGATCTCTTCTGGGTAGTATGAACCCAGAGGCATCCAGCTTTGAGAACTTACAGGCTCAAAGCTGTAAAACCCCAGCTGCTGTGGCCAGGAAGAAATCTAATTAAGCACAGTAGCAACAGTGGTTGATCAACATCCACATAATGCAAAGGTGACATTAGTGGTCTAGACCCCTGATGGTTTATTAAAGAGAACCTGTCACCTGCACTATGCTGTAACATCAAGGGATTATCATTGTGATAGCAAATAAACCCCTTGTTGATGAGAGAGAACAGAGGAGAAAGGCCAGATTTGTTCAAACTGACAAAAGGGCTGTGGTAATTCAGATAATAACTCTTTACAACTGTGGTTTGCTAAAAGTAACCTTGAAGCAGGTGGTTCCACTCCTATCAGTATGTCAAGAACAGAAAGCTGAGGTTGCAGTGGTAACAGATTCACCAAAACTGGACAGCTGAAGACTAGGAGCCTGGTCAGTTGAATTGTAATTTTTGCTGAGGCACACAAATAGTAGACCAGTCAATGGATCTGATTCCAATAGAACGCCTTTGGGATGTGGCAGAATCGGCAATTTGCAGCATGAATTTATAACTAACTTGCAGAAATTGTGTAACATAAGCATGTCAACATGGACCAGAACCTCAAATGAATGTTTGTGGAATATACTCAAAATATATCTATAGCCAAAACTTTTTTCTGTTTGGAAAAAGTAAGGAATTTTAAAGGTTAAAACCACCATCACACAACCAACTGTGTGGAGAGATTACCTTGATGTCCTGTACTGTAGACATAAAATGAAGTGAGAGGTAATGTCTCCAAAACGAGATGAGGGAACTTCTCTTAGCAGCACTAAGATGCAAAAATGCAAAAAAAAAAAAATGAAAATAGTACTTAAGGAAAAAAATAAAAGCATGCCAGTTGTTGTCATCATCTAGTTATGGTTTAGATCTAAATTAAGTGAGGTACATTGCTTGTGCGACAGGGTCTTTTTTCAAAGCTTTCCACAGAGATCAATACATGGGAGCTGCCAATAATTACATATTTATTATGTTACATAATACAGGCTACAAGGATATTATCTACAGTATATCACTCCTTACACTTTTAATAATAGGTCAGCAATGGCCCATTCCATATTTCTGTCTATAAAAGGTGGTAAATATAGGTGGTTGTTTTAGGCATTTAAAAACAGACAACCAGGAGGGAAAGAGAGAGCAACAATATATAAGTGTAATAGTGATAAGAAAATCAATTTAAAAAAAGAATAAGTATTGCACTCACATACACACAGATAAAACACAGTGTATCAATATGTTCGGTGGAGACATCAACGGATGGCAGAATCTTAAGAATACTCCAATGGTTTAAAACAATAAGAAAGTGGAGGGAGGGGAAACACACCACTCTCAGTGAACTATTAATAAAAGGGAATGTACAAAAAATTAAAAGATGTACTCAGAGATGGTGTAACACAGGCACTACTCAGAATCCAGCAGGTGGCGTCCTTCTGATGGTCCCCAATGGAGATGTGTAGAGGGTGGATAGGGAGCTGCTGCTGGTGGATGGTCTCATCAGTGGATGTAAAATTATGGTGCAAAAGACAGAAACCAAATGGACAGTGCTGCTCTATTGTAGTATTATTTATTACATAAAAGGATAAAAGATAAAATTGCACTCACATCTAGTAAGTAAAGTAACAGGCAATGTACCAAAAACATCTAGCCAGTGGCATGATATCGTGGATTCCAATGGACAGTAAGTTCTGGATAGTCATAGGTGGATCAGTATGCCAAAAGCACTAGAGTCTGTCATAGATAATAGCTGTAAGCAGCACTCACAAATAAAAGGTTACCATTGTCCCAAAATTGTAGAAAGAATGCCTGTGTTACACCATCTCTATGTGAGTGCATCTCTTAATTTTTTGTAAATTGCCTTTTATTAATACTACACTGGGAGTGGTGCGTTTTCTCTCTCTCTCCATTTTCTTATCATTTTATATCCACCGGAGTATTCTTAAGAAGCTGCCATCTGTTGATGTCTCTACTGAACATAATAATACACTGTGTTTTATCCACATGTATGTGACTGCACTACTTATCATTCATTTTTTTTTATTGATTACCTATCACTACTAAGCTTAGACAATGGTGCTCTCTCGCTCTCCCTCTCCGTGTTTTCTGTTTTTACATGATCATTGGTGGGAAAACTCCAGAACTCGCCTACAGGAGAGACTGCTTACACTTTAACAGTGTATTTCCTCGATTTGATTTATTATATTATATGGACATTATATTCATGATCATTACCTTGAGATTTATTGACAATCATCTCTGTTCCTTTACCTCTGAGAGTTGTATACTGTCTTGCTCCTTTTTGTGTTGGGTCTCAAGTATATACCCTTGTGGGAGCATATTTGATATTTCTTTTCAATGCGTGTTTTGGTTGTTTTGGGCATGCTCACTTTAGGTGCCCAGGGGCATACATTCTATATTAGTGTCCTATTTGTGGATGCAGGAACAGCTCTGATAGCCTTCTGCACCAAAAGCAGCTGGGTCTCTTATCTTCTAACAGAAATGTGTAAAGAATAATCATTTCAAATGATGTCTTTGTTTAAGCTAAGCCCCCAAGGCCCGAACAAAAATCTTAAAGATTTATAAAGTCAGCATCACAGATTTATCTAAGCATCAAAAAGCTTTTCACTTAAGAACCATGATGAAGAGGATAGCTTTATAACAGTAAAAGAAGAAGTAGATGTAGATCGCTCTGTGATTACCTTCAGACCATTGTGTGATTATTTTCTGCTTTAAATCTCACTGGTAAAAATGTAAAAACTCTCCTATTAAAATAAATCTTTCCCTGCATAAATTTGACTTTTGAAGCTGTCATGTTAATAGGAGAGGGAATATTGTTTCAAATCCCAGTGTCTCATAGAGTGGACTTCAAAAACTGATGTAGCACTACCCCTGCAGGTGACGCTTGGTAATTTGGGTTCTCTGTTCTGCGCCTCGACTCCAAAAACAGCCTAATCCTCTCTGGGTGAATGAAAATTACGGCAAGCACTTATAAGAACACTATGAAACATCTGTGGTAGTGAGCCCTTGTAGATCACCAACTTGGGATTCCCCAGGGAGAGAAGTCTATGCCACAGCCTGCTTCTTTACCAGGGCCCCTGATCGTGGGGATGGCTTTGCAGCAAGCTGGAACCAAGTCGCAGTCCCCAGGCACACCCAGTTGAGGATGCGGAGACCACTCACGTGTGCAGAGTACAAACAGCAAGAGACAACAGAAAATCCAGGAGACAATCCAAAGTCAGGATGGGCAGCAGACAAGCACAGATGGTAGACGAAGCTGGGACTGATCCACGGTTAGTCAGACATAAGATACATGGGTAGTAAGCAAACAGAGAACTGTGAAGTTACTCAGACAACGTGAGCTGGACTGAGCATGTCTATATATAGGTGTAGCACTACCTCCTTAAGGGTTGCCTAGTAATTTTTTGGGGGTGCCCTGTCAATCTGGACCTCTCGTTGAAAGCCCAACCTCTGCTGACACCACCATACTCTGCTGACCCAGCTAAATCATACTTGGAAAATGGACTCACACACAGAGTAGTATAAACAAAAATGAAGGTTATATTGGATTAGGAGGTAACTGAGTCAAGAATAACAAAATAACACTGGTATTGGCAGCAAATCCGATCACTCTTGGCAACTGTGAGCAAAAGTAACAACATTCACAATAAAGCAATATCTGTTAGCAGGCCTGCTTTCAGAAATAATCCACTGCCTCCAGCCTGAGGGACTGTTGAATCCCCAGTAAGCAAGTATAACTATCAATAACAGATAAGCTCACTGTGGGTCCTCAGAACTAGATAACAAGGAATAAATGAGAAATAAGGAGAATTCTCAGTCATAATTGGTAGTGTCCCCTTTAAGAGCTTGGTAATATATTCTGCATGCTTGTTGGGGCCAAACTGAAATTGAAAGCTGCGTCAAGGGGTGGATGGTAGTTCCTTAGGGTGGTCACATCAAAGATAGTGAAGGAAAAGAAAATGTAATACTTCTCTGATTGATGGTAAACATTTGTGCAAGGTTACTTTTAAGGGCTCTAACCATGAACTGAGCTTGAAGTAGTAAATAGCAACAAATGACATAAATGTCAACTCCCTCTGAATGTCAGTAGTAGCAAAAGATGAACAGTAGTAGAAATCCTGCTCTGCAGACAGGAAAATGGACTTGTTGATTTAGTTGGCATTGCTGTATCTTGGTCTGTAACTGTATGTCCTGCGGTCAGCTTGAGCGATAACTGTACTGCAGATATATTTCAACAATGGCACTGGTACAACTACGCAGCAAACTGGGGCAACTGTATATGATGTTAACAACTATGTAAAAGCAGGTAACAGAGGTGATGAATCAGTGTTCACTTGTTTACATTGTTCATTTTAATGCATGCATGGGTCTGTCTCACCCAGTCAATGTGGTTTGGTGGATTGCTGCAATCCATCTTTCCCGATGGATAGAGATAGTCCACGGGCCCTCTGGTTCAGACTTGTTGTTCCACTCTGTCTCCTGCTGTCAGAGTGACCTGCTTGGCAGCATAGCAGGCCGGGCGGTCAGTAAGTTCTTTCCGCTCTTTCTCTCCAATCCTGGCTCCGTGGCCTAGTTCAGCACTTCAGCTATCAGCATAACTCCTTTTCCTTCAATCTCCCTCCACACGCTCCGAAGAGGGTGGGAAAACCTATTAATGATGTACGGTTTCAGGAGAGAAACATGGAAAACATTAGAGATCCTTAAATGTGAAGGCGCTTCAAAGAGAAAGGATTAACCTGGCAGTGGGTGATAAAGGGACCAATGAAACGAGCAGCAAATTTCAGAGGGTACTCTGAGACAGATATTTTTGGTAGAGAGCCAAAGCTTGTCCCCAGGGAGATATTTGTGACTTGCACAGTGATGACAATCTGCAGCTACTTTGTACTTGCGAACCGCCAGATGTAAATTCTTGGACGCATCTGCCCAGATAGATTTGGGAAACACAGTGGCTAATTGGTTAGCACTTCCGCTTGGCAGTACTAGGGTTGTTGGCTGAATCCCAGCCACGGCACCACCTGCCTGGAGTTTGCATGTTCTCCCTGTGCCTGCGTGGGTTTTTTCTGGGTACTCTGGTTTCCTCTCACACTCCAAAGACATGCTGGTAGGTTAACTGAATCCTTTCTAAATTGGCCCTAGTATGTGTATGTATGAATGAAGTTAAGGACCTTAGATTGTATGCCCCTTGAGGGTTAGGGACTAATGTGAATGTACAAATACATGTAAAGTGCTGTGTAAATTGATGGCATTATACATCAACCTAAAATAAAATAAAAACATTTGAAGGATTGTTGCGTATCTGCAGCTGCAGGCACCACACAAGAGATTGAAACGGGAAGCGGTACAGAAGGATGGTGAGCATACACCATGAAAAAGGGAGACTCACCGGTGCTGGCATTAGTGTGGTTATTGAAGACAAACTCTGTCCAGGGTAGAAGGTCTACCCAATCATTCTGATGGGCAAAATTGCAGGGACAAAGATACTGTTCAACATTCTGGTTGACCCTTTCAGTTCGCCCATTTGACTGCAGATGAAAGTGGAAGTCCAACTTGATTCCAAAGGATGTGGCCAGAGCCCTCCAGAAGTGAGCTGTAAATTATAATCCTCTATCATATATTTCCTTAATGATGATGGAAGCCAAAGTGACAGCAGAAGGTGGTGAAGTTAAGTGACACATTTTAGAAAATCTGTCCGCAACCATCCAGATAACAATGGAGCCTGCTGAGGGGGTTAATTCAGGAATAAAGTCCATGGAGATGCCACACCAAGGTTCATCTGGAATAGGTAGAGGTAAAATGAGACCTGCTGGAGTCGTTGTGGAAGACTTAGACTGCACACAAATGGAGCAGGCCTGGACATAATCTTCAACATCCTTCCAAAATGAGGGCCACCAGTAGTAACACTGCAGGAAAGCACAGGTGCGTTGCACACCAAGATTTCCCGAGAGTTTAGTCATGTGCCCATTTGAGAAGCTTGGAGCAAAGGGTGGGCACCACAAAGGTCTTTCCAGGCGGGATACGTGAAGACGGGTGGTGGCCATGATACGATTGGCAGGAATAATAGGTTTTTGCCGCCCTCTTAGCATATTAATATTAAAAACACAGTATATGAAAAGCAATTTATTCAGAAATAATAAAACCCCATAAAAAAGAGAACTATCCAAATTATGTCATATAATAAAGTGGATGTAAATCTCTGAAATAAAAAATTAACAGAGCATATCCCTCTATAGTGTGTATTAGCCTCAATACAAAACACCTGGTGTGATTTCTATCTGCTTTGTCATTCTTCTGCTGTCTACATGACTCATTTCCAATAACCTATCCTGAAACCAAGGATCCCCACCCCCAGTACACAGCCTCAGCTGTGCATGTTTCGCTATGAGACTGTATAGAGAGGGTTGTGTCCATGCCCTCCACTCAGGTCTTAGTTTACACTCAGCTCCCTGCTCTATGCTGTGCAGTATGTGACATCAGATCCCCGCCCCCTGCCTGCTGGAGCTTAGAAATAGCTGTTCTGTGTGTTTTAAAAAGCTGTGGAGAAGATAGGGCTGCAGAAAAAACAGGTACAACTTATGTAGGAGGACTTGTTTAATCTCTGTGTATCGGTCAGGGCTAGTCACTTTAGTGGGTATGTAAGGGTTTAAAACCACTTTAAGACTTTCACATACACTCACCGGCCACTCTATTAGGTACACCTTGCTAGTGTCAAGCAAATATCCCCCACGCCATTACAACACCACCAGCCTGAACTGTTGATACAAGGCAGGATTTCATGTTGTTTACACCAATTTTTGACCCTGCCATCTGAATGCCACAGCTGAACCAGCCTGCCCATTTTCCTCTGAACTCTGACATCAACAAGGCATTTGTGTCCACACAACTGCTTCTCACTGGATATTTTCTCTTTTTCAAACCATTTTCTGTAAACCCTAGAGAATAATCCCAGTATATCAGCAGTTTTTGAAACAACCACAACAGCCGGTCTGGCACCAACAACCATGCCACTTTCAAAGTCACTTAAATCCCCTTTCTGATGCTTGGTTTGAACTTCAGCAAGTTGTCTTCACCATGTCTACATGCCTAAATCCATTGAGTTGCTTCCATGTGATTGGCTGATTAGCAATTTGTGTTACCAAGCAATTGAACAGGTGTACCTAATAAAGTGGCCGGTGAGTGTACATCACATCTATGTATCTATGTATGTAGTAATCACCAATCAGCACCTGGCTATGCCTAGCATTCAGTACTTGACTACACTTAGTCCTAGTTCTTCAGTGTCTGGGGCATGTGGGACAATGATGATGGAAAATTCGACTTAGGGAAAGTAAAGGCAGTTGTTTTTATCCTCCCTGAGCTCTGTGGTTTGATATATCAACCCTATGTCACCGCTGTATTCTGTAGTGATTGATGTAGGGATCAACGGATTGAACACAGAGCACAAAACAGAAGTATTGAATCCTGGGGGTTCTAAAGCAAGATTAGCTGTTTAGGAGAACACAGACTGGTAG